>NW_014013353.1:25660-32368 GCF_000611645.1 Monoraphidium neglectum | reverse complement strand
CCCCCCCTCGCACTCCTTGCGCCAGGGGAAACGGAGCAGGTGCATCAACCCATGGAGGCGTGGCGTCCTCAGAGTCCAGCCCAGTCGTCATCACAGCCGCTGGCACACCAGGCGTTCGGGTACCCGCAGCAGAGGTCGCCCCAAAGTCAGGCATCACCGCAACATCAACGGGCGCGGCTGCTGTCGCCGCCGCCGCAGCAGCAGCCGCAGCTGTGGCCCTCGCAGCAGCAGCAGCAGCGATGGTCGCCGCAGCAGCAGCAGCAGGTCAGGCCGCTGGCAGCACAGTCGCTGTGGCCGCCGTCGCCCCAGCAGGCGTGGTGGCCGCCGTCGCCGCCGCAGCAGCAGCAGCAGCAGGCGTGGCCCTCGCAGCAGCAGCAGCAGCAGCAGCAGCAGCAGCAGCGATGGTCGCCGCAGCAGCAGCCGATGGGGCCGCCGGCAGCACAGTCGCTGTGGCCGCCGTCGTCCCAGCAGATGTGGTGGCCGCAGCAGCAGCTGCCGTGGTCACTGCAGGCATCACAAGCCTCGTCGCCGGTTCCGCCGCCGGGGCAACAACAACAGGTTCTGCTGCCATTGCTTCAGCAGCAGCAGATGTGGTGGCCGCAGCAGCAGCTGCCGTGGTCACTGCAGGCCTCACAAGCCTCGTCGCCGCTTCCGCTGCCGCAGCAACAACAACAGGTTCTGCTGCCATTCCTTCAGCAGCAGCAGTTGTGGCAGCTGATGCATCGGCACCAGGTGCAACAGCAACATCTGCAGCAGCAGGCATGGCTCGAGCAGTGGGCGCAGCAGCATCAGCTGCAGCAGCAGTTTCTGCAACAGCAGGTCGCGCTGCAGCGCTGGGCGGCACAGCAGCAGCAGCATCTGCTCAGCCAGATGCAGAACGCCCAGTATCTAGCGATCGGGCAGACTCAATCGCAGCACCAGCTAGAACAGCAGCAGTCGAAGCCACCGCTGCAGCAGGAGCAGGAGCAGCAGCCACAACAGCAGCAGCAACCGCCGCCGCCGCAGCAGCAGCAGCAGCAGCAGCAGTCACGCCCCCATTACCAGCAGCAGCGGCCGCTGGCACATGCACCGTCACATCGTCAGGCAATCACGCAGCCCGATTGGTACCAGCAGTTTGCGCAGCATGCGCAGGACGTGCAGCGACATCACTGGCAGCAAAGCACCAACATTCAGCGGCACCGGATTTGGCAGGAATTCGACGCGTGGTGCAGACAGCGTCTGGGTCAGCCAGCAATCCAGAGCAGTCCGAATGACCTGCTGGTGTATGTATGCAGTCACTGGGTACGCAGTCATGGGCGGCAGATGCTGTCCACCGGTGCACGCATCCCCGCCCCCAGTTCGCTCAACGTCATGTTCGCGCATCTCAGCACGCGCTTCGCGGAACTAGGTCGGCGCGGTGACTGGGAGCCAGACACAGGCCGCGGTAACCCTTGCTGCAGCATGGAGGTGCAGACCTTCAAGGGAGGGTACAGCAATCTCATGCAAGAGGCCGGGTTTCAGCCGCATGCAGTGCGGCCCCTGCCTCACTGGAAGCAGCAGGTGCTTGTGGCAGGGCTGGAGGCGGAAGCTGATGCAGTGCGTGAGTCCGGAGACCAGCCCTGGCACGTGGAGGCGCTGCTACGGCGCGACGCGGCAGTGGCGGAGCTGCTGTGGGACAGCCAGCGACGGCCTGCAGAGATTGGGCAGCTTCGAACAAGCACAACAAGCATCGCAGGGGGTCAGCTGCGCGGCGAGGCCAGCAGCAGCAAAATGACACATGCAAGCAGAGGCGCTCGGCGGCCCCGGGCAATTGAGGTACAGGGAGACGCCGGCACCAACCTGTGCAGGCTGCTGGAAAGTTATGTGGCGTGCCTGCAAAGGCATGGCAAGGAACTGGGGGCCTTCTTATTCAGCCCTCTGCAGCGGGACGGCAGCAGTTTGGACGGCAGCCGCGGGCTCAGCAGCAGCGCGATGACTAAGCGCGTGGTGGGGCACCTGCAGCGGCTGCATCTGTATGCCGGCGAGACTGTGTACAGCCTGAAGCGTGGGTCCATGCAGTATTCTTTTTATGTACAGGGTCGTACTATGGAGGCGATCGGTGAGGCCGCTGACATTGACACCCCTGCAGTGGTGCAATTGTATCTTGACCCGCACAGGCATCTGTAACAACTTGCATATGCTGGGTTTTATTCGTATTGTACAAGGTATGCCCAGAGGCCAGCGGACAGCGCTGCGCACCGGCGATCGGGTGGGGGAGCTCTGGGCCCCCACAGCAGGCAGGTCCCTGGCAGCTTGTGCTTGGCCTTAACAGGCAGCAGCTGCAGCTGGCCGCTCCACACGGCCCACCAGGCAGGCAGTATGAGAATGCATGAGGCGCGATCCGCAATGACCTTGGCGAGTACTCGAGAAATGATAGTATGGGGTGGGCAGATGAGGCCCAGCTGGCCGGGCTCAAGCAGCCAGCACGCATCAAAGGCGTCAGCGCCAGCGGCGCCAGCCACGGGGAAACGAGTGTAAAACCGGGGCGCCTTCGCGCTCCAGGGGGCAGCAAACCAGTCGACTGAAGGGGCCGGGCAGCCCAGAACGGACAGGAGATGCGCAAAAACAGGTGGCGCGACTGCCCAATCACCGACATCCTCGCATTTGGACAGGTGGTCCGCATACTGCAGGCGGGGGTCCTCCCGTGGGCGCCACTCTATGGTCAGATCAATGTCGTGCGCCGCCAGCCGCTCGTAGAGCAGGCGCACCTGCTGGTAAATGGGCTCAGGGCCCCGCATGTTTTGGACATCTCGGACCGCCACCTGGCTATCTGAGAGTATATGCAAGCGGCCGTGCTGCAGGTGATCGCGCCACGCAGGGATGCTCAGCAGTGTGTCAACCAGCTGGACCATTGCCCCAACTTCTCGGCATCCACTAGACTGCAGGTGCAGCTCGCGGGGAAGCTCAGCGGCCAGCGACACCCGCACGGTGGGCGCTGTGGTCACCACGGCCGCCCCGCCCGCCCCGGTGGCCGAGGCGTCAGAGACCAGGACTGCGGCCGCGCTGCGCGACCACCAGCGCCTGCCATTGTGCGCGGGTACGTACTCACGCAGCCAAGCCAGGAACTCGCGAAGCTCCGCGGACGGGGTGAAAAGAGAGTCCCAGTCGCACACACCCGTCAGGGCTCCAAACAGGGTGTGAGTGAAGAGGCGGCCCAGGGGAACTGCACATTGGAAGCTGACCAAAAGGCCTGCCAGCCTGGCCAGCTGGCGGCGGGAAAAATGATCCGATGTGATGAGAGAGTGCACCAGGTCGTCAAAGCCCTGCAGTTTGTCGGCGGGAATCAGCACGGCGCCCTGGGCCAGATCTAGCATCATGCCCTCGTAGCGCACCGCCGGGTTGGGCCCCAGCCTGCACTTGCGCAGGCTCAGGTGGCAGCCCAGGCTGCAGAGAATGCGAACGAACACTGAGGCGCCGAGGCAGGCGTCCACCATGCGGCGCCAGAGAGTGAGGGCATCATCAATCATGAAACTCAGTCGCCAGCCCGCCATGCGCATGGGTAGGTACATGGCCCGCATCACAGAGGAAAAAGCCCACACTGCTGATTGCAGCCCAAAGGGAAGCGCCGAGAACACGTAGGTGACGCCATCAAACCGAATGGCAAGGAAGCGGCGGGCGGACGGGTGCAAGCGCATGTGAAGGTAGCCCTTGGTGAGGTCGGATGCCGAGACGAGGTCGCCCCGCTGCAAGAGGGGAAAGACATTCTGCAGGAGCTCAAATGTGACTGGACGGTACGGCTCAAAGATGTTGGTGTAGTTGGCATCAATGCAGAGGCGCAGGGCGCCAGTCCCTGGCTTTTCTGCCACAGAAATGGGGTGCACCACCGCGGGGCCGTGCCGCGCAAGGTCGTGCACCTCCAGCGCCGAAACGCGCACAAACATGGCAACCTCGGTGCGTACAAAATCAGCATGCTTGTCCGCTGATGGATGATTGGGAAACACAACTGGTTGGGGCTGTGAACCTCGCAGGAGCTCATCAGCTCTGGCAGCGCCGACCGTCCGCCTTAAAGCTTTACGCGCGCGCTCGAGGCGCTCCCGAAACCGAGGGTGTGCTTGCTGCATCTGCACAGGTTGGAAAGTCAGAGGGTAGCCCTGGGACAGCCATGGCAACACCTGGCGGACAACCGGGTGCTGAGCGCAGTGGGAAAGCTCAAAGTATCGCTCCCAGAGCGGGAAATGCGTGTGGAAGGAGCCAGCCACAAATGAGTCACCAGTCAAGAGGGCCGGCTGGATCTCCGCCATCCAACGGTCAGTATCCCAGGTCACCCGTGCATCGGCACATTGTGTGAAGTTCTGGAGGTCGGACACCGCCGCCGTTAACTGAGCCAGGAGGCGCGCCGGGGATCTGTCTGCGGGCAGGCCAGGGGCAAGCTGGAACGCACTGTGGGGATCAGCAGCGCCCCCCTCCAACAGCCCCTCGGCGGAGGGGCCGCCAGCAGGGACGGCCCCCGCCGCCACCATGGACAGCCACATGTTGTCGTCTGCGGTTTCGTCGGGCAGGGGCTCAAGCGCCGGGGGCGGGGGGACGAGGAGGTCCGTATGACGGCGCAGGGAAGCCGGGGGCGTCCGGGGCCGCGCGCTTGACGGCGCCGCGGCGAAAGTTGCCATTCTCGTCGCGCTGGTATCCAGCCGCCGCGTACACCGCCGCCTTGGCCGCATACTTGGCTGAAGGCTGGCCGGGAATGTGCGACGCTGCTTCTGGGCAGTCTGCATGGTAGCATGAACCCTGCTTGCCAGACCAAAAGGCGCAGCCAGGCTGGCCGGGCCATGGCTGCGTCCGCCGCCGCACGCACGGACCCGAGCTGCGGTGCCGTTCCGGCCGCACCCGTCCACGCAGCCGCCATGCGCGCTGCTGGTGCCTGCTGCTGTCGGGAGCCACTGGCAAGCTGTTGTATTTGAGCCTGCTGCCCCTGCATCAGCGCCACCATGCCCTGGCGATCAGACGCTTCTGACAGCTTGCTGGTCATGTCCTGTACTGCCCACTCAAACTCAGGCAGCGTGGCAAACGCCTGCTGCAGCTGGCTGAGCAGGTCGGGCCCGGTGAGTGTCGCCTGCAGGCGGGCCCATGAGCGCTTGGCCGCCATTGTGGCGGCTGGGCTGATGCTGTACAGGGGTACCACCACCTGGTTCAGGACAGAGTCCCAAAACAGACTCTGGTCTGGTACCAGCAGCAGAGCAGGCGACAGGCGTTCACACAGGCGGCCAGCTGCCTGGTTGGCCCTTGTCTCTGGCTCCCACACGCCCGTCACGCCCACCGGGCGGGCAGATGTGGCCATCTCTGCCACAAGCCGCCGCAGCTGATCTCTGGCCTGCTGCAATCTGGCCCGGGCATATGACAGGTGAGGCTGGTCCCAGGCACCGAGGGTTGGATCCTGGAGCTGATACTGCGTGGCTGCAGGCGTAGTGAAGGTCGGGCCCATCGGCCAAGGCGGTGCCGCCGCTGACCCGAACAAGCCCTGCTGTTGGAAGTGAGCAGCCCACGGTGCTGCCGCCATTGCAGCCGTTGGAGAGTCCTGTGGGCCAGAGGGGCAGACGCAACCAAGCCCAGCGTGACATCAGTGCTGGACAGGGCGCTGGGCCCATTCTGGGCCCATTCTGGGCCCATTCTGGGCAGGTATTCTGGTCCCGAGACGAAGTAATACTGGGCACAGGAGCAGTTTCAGGATACTGAAATCTGTCTCAGGTTCAGCAGCTCTGGTCACTGAGGCAAACAGAATCCACAGGACGGTAGAATTAGACGCAGGAAAAAAGACACATAGCACTTGAAGGCGGCAGCTGATGCACAGTTGCTGAGTCTGTGCTGTGGGCTAAGCAGCACACCTGGTAGACAGGAGGAGTAGGTCGCCAGGGTGGCGCTGCCGCCACTGCAGCTGCTGGAGACTCCTGTGGGCCAGAGGGGTGGATGCAGCAGAAACAGAACAGACACGACATCAGAGATAAACAGGGGCGCTGGGCCCATTGCATGTGACTGGGCTGTCCAGTCCATGCACTGATCAGGCAGGCGAGCCGGCCCTGAGCCAGCACAGAGCTGGGCCCTGAAGCAGATTCAGGATACTGGAACGTGCCGCAGGCGCAGCAGATCTGTGCCCTCTGAGGGCCAGGAGGCATTGTCAGGATAACGGACCCGCACAGACGGCACAGCAGGCTGAGTCTCCTAGGGACATGTCACACCCGAAAGAATGACGTGCAGTGGGGACCAAGGCTGGGCCTGCTGGGGTCAGAGAGACTTTCACCTGATGAGCTGGAGCATCAGGGGCCGCTGTAGACGTACTGGGTCCAGGCTGGGGCGCGTCTCCGCCGCTCCTCGCGACAGGGCAGAGGGACCGCCTACCGGGATCCTCGGACAGCGCCGCCACCCATGCTTCTGCTTCGGGCTGGGAGCCTATGGCAGGCTCGGGCAGGCTGACCTCGACGTCCTCTATTAAAACGGCGTACTCGAACCACTGGCGCGGTCCGGACCAGACGGGTGCCCGGTGCGGAATTAGCTGCAGCGCGCACACCTGCGCTGACCCGGTGCTACCCAGCAACACCGTAAACAGTTGTGAGTCATTCCCAGGCCCAAATTTCGGGCCGCGGCTGGACATGGTTGCAGAGATCACACGAGACTCTGGTCCGTCACCGAAAGTTTCGGGAGACCTGTCAGGCTGCGCACAACGCGCCTCGGTGCCTGGCCCTGAAAGCAGAACAACTG
>NW_014013353.1:5442-25469 GCF_000611645.1 Monoraphidium neglectum | reverse complement strand
CCCATGCCAAAGCCGCAGCTCTGCCCTTGTCCCTGCCCACGCCCAGCCTCAGCTACCCTGCAGCTGCTCTCCTTGAATGGCAGCCGCACCTGGCATGCGCGAAGCCCTCCTGTGGCTGATCGTGCCGCTCATCCTGCCCGTCCGCGCCTTCACCCTCCGCAGCATTGATTGATGCCGCATTCCGCTTGCCACGCACGGCCCCTCCCCGGCCTGGAATGATCTCGCGTTTGCATGGCCGCGCGGTGCGTCCTCCTCCGATTTAGAATCCCAATCTTCCAGGTCGGTGCGAATCAAAATACGTCACCGAACACAACTCGCATGCATGCAGTGAGGCGCATGTCGTTTTCATTATCGGGAGCCTGGCCTGGGCTGTGCCGCCGCCGCATGGCGCCGCCGCATGGCGCTGCCTGCACAGAGTTACAGGGCGAGTTGAACGCAATGCCCAGAAGCCTCCAAGGTGCTCTGTGAGCGGTACCAGGATGCAGTTGCCAATCATACCAACGGGCTGCAGTCGAGCGCAGCGGCTGAAGGCCGCCGCAGTTGCCAACCATACCAACGGGGCGGGAAGCCACAGCCTCCCGGGCGATCTGCATCGCCCACTGCACCTCGTCCCAAATCATTGTCAGCTTGCGGCCGCCGTCAGCCTGCAGACCGCAGCGCAGCTTGAGATGATCCCAGAGCAGCGCGCCCGCATACGTTGCGAACATGATGAGCGGGCCGCCGCGCCTCTGGGCGCTCATCGCTTGCGCAAATCAATCAGTTGGCAACACTAGCACTCTACCGTATTGCCATGCAGCACCCAGACTCCTTAGTGCAAACAGCTCGACACCAAAAACCAAGTGTTCCTTGACCACACATCACCAGAAGAAGCGCGGCCCCAAAAGACACACACCCATCAACAAAGAACACAAACAAATGCACCCAGATTTGCACCTTTGCAGCACCAACACCCGCACATAGGCAACTCGCCACCTCTGTTGCGGCAAAAAAACAAGCAGGCGTCCACCTGGCGCGCGCGTTGCTGCAGCTACACCACATCCTCCAGTCCTAGATGCCAATCACAGCCCGAGGGTCGGCAGCGTATGGGCAGCTGCCCGCCGCGCACACGTTGCCGCAGCGGTCGTTCATGAACGAGCTGATCAGCTCAGCAGGGGGCAAATGGCGCGCAGCTTTGTGCCCACACGAGTCCTGCCGGCTGACGACCCCCGCACCGATCTGGAGCGGGGGCAAGGGGCTTTTAGTAAGCGAGGTCACTCGTGTCACTCGTGCTGCACGAGCCCGCTGAGCGCAGACCTCCGATTCCATCAAACTTAAAAAACAATCATCTTGCTATGTCAGTCGGCGGGAGGGTGTCTGATGCTTGAACGAGTGTGCTGGGGTGGAGGGGTGTGTTAGCATAGCTGCATGCGGCTGCCTTGCTGCTTCTCGAACGCAAGTTTGTTTTGTGTTTTTTGACTTATCAGCTCTCTGCTCCTGTTACGTTGCAATGGATTCCTCTGGTGGTTGTTTCATTGTTGTGGTACAACGCAGACGGGCGCGCCGTGTGGGTCTCTTGTACGTATCGCCCGCAATTGCCAAATCCAGTTGTGAGCTCGCTGCCGTGGTGCAGCTCGCGGATGCGTAGCACACCCAGCGCGTGCAGCAGATGCAGCGCGTGCCGCGCATGCAAGCGCTGCGCTGCCAGCGGCCCAGGTGCATAAATGCGCACGGGCTGCTGCGGGCACTCACTGCGGCCTTCCGCTGCACCCGTGTTGTTCCCGGCAGTGCTGGGCAGCGTGCCGTTGTGCGGCCGGCGGGTGCCAAGTACTGTACCCCTGCAAGCACCCGCAGCTGGCAGAACAGCAGGCTGCTCCGCGGGCTAGCAGGCGCGCGTTGCAGGATTGTGATTACTGCTAGCAGCAACGTAGCAGCAGAGGACACGCCAGTGTGCAGACCCTGCAAGGACACAAAGTTCTGCCACCTCCTGGACCGCGCGGCCGAGGGCCACTACGGTGGATGAGGATCGAGATTAGGATTGTTACAAGTTCCGCGGCCCGCTCCTGAAGCCATCCAGGCTCATGGGATACGACTTTGTAGCATCAGTGTTGCGTGACTGAGAATTCAGGACGGTGCCACGCGCGTCTTGCAATGGAGCTGCTGCCGCCGCCGCCATGCAAATTTTCCACCACATACAGCCAGCCCATGCACCGCCGGCACCTCGTTTGACTGCTACGCATACGGCAGATGGTGGCCCTTGGCGTGACGACGGTGTGCAGCCATGCGCCCCGGGATGCGGCGTGACGCAGCGCCTCATCAATTAAGCCAGATGCCGCAGCGCCACCACCTATACATGAAAGGACACCGAGGCGCAAAGCGGCATCTCAGTTGGGATGACAGGCACGCGCTCCGCCCCCAAAACATCATTGTGACCTCGCAAGCATGACTTACAACCCGCACCACCCAGCATCCCCAGCAAGCTCGAACCCTCCGGCCTCAACGCTCACCGTCTTCACCGTTACAATCCCTGCCATCAGCGCTGCCACCGCCCCTGCTGACACTGTCACTGCCACTGCTGCTACTGGCCGGCCGCTGCTGCTGCTACTCACCACCACTTCCACCCCCGATGCGAGAGCCGCAGCGGGGTGCGCGCCAGCCAGGTGTCGCTCTCGCACAGATGTAACAATCATAATCCTGATCCTGATGGAGATGGCCAGAAAAGAAGAAGTTGCGCCGACACCAGAGCGCACGCTCCAGCTGCTGCCTACGCCTCTCCACCGCTTGCTTGTTGGCAACTGGCAACCCACAAAAGGGCCACAGAAGGCCACAGGATCGCACACAAATGCCTCGTGCAGGGCACCCGCGAGCCTGTGCGCCTCGGGAAAGTCCAGCCCAGCACGCCCACCAGCACGATGGCAGCCCCGTCATCCCCCACAGCGCCCGCAGCACCCAAATGCTGGCTGCCGCCACAGCGTGCCCAGACCTCGCAGGAATGCAGCCTGGGATCATGACACCACCCGTCACGACCGTCAGCAGGCGCGTCCGCGTCCGCAGCCGCTGCAGCGCCGCGTCTGCAGCCGCCGACCCAGCGCTGGGTAGCCGCGACAACTGTGGCGACGCTGGGCGCGCGCATCACGCTGCCAGCAAACGCGTCAGGCTGCAACGAAGGCGCTGCCGCAGCACCGCTGGTACTGCGCCCGCTTGCGGCTGGCAGCTGGCTGTCAAAGCACGCAGCTGCACGCAGCCACCAGAGGTGACTCGCCAGGCGCGTGCTCAAGGCTGCGCGCGACGCCACCACCAGCCCCAAGGTGCACCAGCCGCTGCGACGCCACACGCCACCCCCAACGAGCCAGCCAGCCCGCCAAGCGCCGACATCCTTGGGGCAGCCTGGGGCCCAGCAACCCAGCCGCCACCACCGTCGCTGGCCAGGCCGTCCGTGAGCCGTCCCGTGGCTGGCACCATCGCAACCGCGCCCAGAAAGGCGCCGCTGCTACCAGACGTGGGCACCGTGCTGGCGATAGACTGGCTACCCAGTGCCCCAGGCGTCTGCCCATCGCTGGCAACGCCGCCCCCTGCGCCAGCCAACAACTCAGGCTTGCCAGAACTGCGGATGGACAGTTGCATGTGGCGAGGCCGCGGAACAGGCTCCGCGAACCCTGCGAGCGCCTGCGCGCCCCAGAGCGGCGCCACGCGCGCCGGCCGCAACAGCAGCAAACTCGGGCGGTACTCTCCGCTAACCATGCACCCCAGCGCCTGCAGTTGGCCCAGCGACGGCAAGCCTAGCCCGCCAGCAGCTGCAGTGGCCATCGCCAGCTTCAACTTCACCAAGGAAAAAATGCTGAACCCCGTGCACAGTAGATAGGTTCAAACGGCAAACGATTGTGAGCGCCACCGCCTACAAAACAGGATTTTATAACACCCCCGCAACAAAACAGCTCATACACACGTGCCCAACACACATCTGCAAAACCGTGCGACCTATGCCTCTCGAGCGAGACCCACCCTTGACCTTGCTGCACAGCCCTCAGAAGTGAGCCACACGCACCCTCCCACCTCCCATAACCCATGCACGCAGCCCGGCAATCACGCACCTCTGCTTCATGAGAGGGTGAAGGTTCTGGTCCACAAAGACAGCGGGCAGGTAGCGGCCCTGTCGGCGCGACGCCTTGGCCATGACCTCCATCCCGCAGCACCTCCAGCAAGGCCCTGCACGCGCGCCACCGCAGCACCTCAACCTCCTCAGGCCCCGCTGGCTCAGCAGCCACATCAACACGCTGCAGCAGCCGCATGAATGCCAACGCTGCCTCCTGGTGCGCTGCCTGGTGCACAACGCGTGGCAGCTGCTGGGGCCTCCACGACTGCGCCGCAGCCTCCAGCACTGCAGAGGTGTCGTGGAACTCCAAGTTAGCCTGGTCGTCAGCCGCGCAGAGTTAGAATCCAGCGGCAGCACCGCCGGCAGCTGACCAGCCCTTATCCGCGCCAAATCGAGCGGGACGGCCGCCGCAACGCTAACCCTGCATCGGTGGCAGTGCCGCTTGAACACGATAGAGTAAGGCAGCCGCTGCCAAGGGTTGTGCGTCACTACATCCACGGCTGCTGCTGCCACACCCCCATCCCGCTCCATGTAACGCGCTGCGCCCGACGCCGCAGCAAGCTCAAAGGCTGCCCACGTGCCGCTACCGGACACGCGCACGAGCAAGGCAGCCACCCCCTCGGCAGCCTCAGCAGCCTCGTTGGGGGCCGCGCCGCGCCTGCTCAACCCTGGCTGCTTCATGCCACGGCTGAGAGTGGCGATGTTGAACTTGGGCACATTCAGCGTGGCCTGCACATCCGCCTGAGGCACGTTCAGGCGGCGGACACCAGCACGACCAGACAACGTGGAGTCAGCGGCGGCAACGGGGGGCCATCCCCCACAGTGCAGGCACTGCGCGGCCCCCCGTTGCCGCCGCCGACTCCACGGCAAGCTGCAGGCCCAAGTGTCGAGAAGCCGGACGCGTGCAGCTCAGCCTCGCGAGCCTCGCGCTGGACGCCCGCGCCTGTACCGCCAGGGACTTACAGGCCACATCTACGGCGCCCTAGGGACAGCGCACGGCTCGACGTGCGCCAGCCGCACCCCTAAACGCCTCCACAGCTCGGCACAAGCATCATCGGCAGCAGACGTGAGGTGCGCCCAACAACATAGCGTTGCTCCGCCCAAAACACGTGGCAAGCCCCCACGCGAGCAAAGGCAATCATCATATCCACACCCGCAACCCAAAGCGCCTGCAGCCGACACACCTGCACTACACACCGCAGTCTCCAGGTCCCTCGCTTTGGCCTGGTCCAGGGCCGCGCCCTGCCCACGCAGCCGCCAGCAGGTGGTATAGCGCGACGCGCTTTTAGTCCCGCACAGTCCGCGACCCGGGCGTCCAGCCACCCCTCATTTCGACAAAGTGGTCGAACGCAGCTGGGATGTGGCAGAACCGCACGAACACCAGCGGCAGCAGTCTCAGGATGCCTCCGGAGCGCGCCCCTGCTCAGAGAGGAGATGAGAGCGCGCCGCCCCGTCACTTTCACAAAACGGGACAGCCACCACCACGCGACCCAGCACCGTGCGCAGCACGGGAGCGGGCGAGCACAACGAGAACAGCCACGCACGTGGTGCTCTCACAGTGCAGCATGCGCCCAGGAAACCCCACAGCGTTCAGCAGCACAGAAAACAGCTCCGGCGCAGCACCCAGAGTCGACGGGGCGCTCGGCAGGCAGGCCGTCGCGCCCAACCGCCGGCACGAAGGGCACCAACGGCGTGCGGCTGTTGAGGGGCGGGCAGCGCAGCACGTCACCCCACGCCGCATGCTCTGTTAAATTCGGCACCCAAGCCCGCGCCTACAGCCACAGGCCAAAGTCGGTCATTGATTGGCGCAAGCGCTCCTCCGACGGCTGCGAGTGCCTGAACACCGCGCCAGCCGTGCAAACCTCGGGCAGCGCAGCCGCGTCTGTCTTGCTGTTTGGCTGCTGCAGGCGCGAGCACATCTGCACGGCGTTGTCATCATCCCATGACATACAATGCCAAGATAAGCACGTCACCATAACAACGCGAGAGCACGTGCACTGCGAGCGTGCAAAGAGAGTGGCAGGCAGGTCATACATTGCCACAGCTTGCCACGCCAAGACAACCTGCTACCATCGTGCTGGCACCCCTGTTTGCTTCTAAAAGCAGCAGCGCGAAGTGATCAACGAGCAGCGCAGTGCCCGTCGCTCCACCGTGCGCTGCCCCCTCACCCAGTCGCCCAGCTCACCAGCCCGGTCCCCGCACTCCACCGACGTCAGCACCCTGATAAAGCACAGATCCTGCAGCGAAGAGGCCAGCAGCCTCTCCCCTGCATAAGCACCCAGTGGGTCCTAACCTTCCGGCGCAATCTGCGCCACCGCAGCCCCCACCATTGAGCTCAGCACCGGTTCCGCCCTGACCTTGTCGTGCGGGTACTGCAAATAAAGAGCGCGGCGCAGGGAAGAACAGCGCCAGATAAGGGCGCAACCCGCACGAACAGAGCCGCACAGCAGCACAGAGGAAACATCATGACGCATACAGGGAAAGAAACCTTAGCAAACTCAACAACAGCCCAACGCAGGCGAGCCCCTTGGGCCACAAACCACACAGATCCCATGGTCAGAGGGGTGTGTGCATATCAAGACACGCCGGCCCGCCCGCCCTTACCCCCAACCCACCAGCCTGCACATCTCCTCTCGCAGCCCAGCTTGAGGTACGCGTTAGAGCACATCGATCCTCAGGTTTCGCACAGCGTGCAGCTCCCGGAAGCCACGTAGGATGACAACCACAGTCGTGGAGGCCTCGTAATACAAGGTTAGTCACCGATGACGCGCTCGTCTGCAAACGACCCCGGCGTTGCCTCTCGAGTCGCCTACAAAGGAAGGGGAGGTGTCCATGTGCACAGGTCAGAACAGCACGCACAGAAGCTGCTCGCACCCCAACAGCTGCACAGCCACGAATAGCAGCCAGGGCCACCACCTCCCCCCGCAATTGATGGCGTGCATAACAAGGTACATCAACACTGACCGACAACGCCAAACCCATGCGGCCAAAGCTCGCCTCCACCACCGCTTAGCACCCAGCCCCGCCCCCGCTTGCAACGACGACGTCGCCCCTGTGGGCCTACGCACACCAGCAGGAACGAACTGGGGCATGATCTCAACAGGGACACCCTCCTGCGGTCCCACTCCCAGCTCATCGCTCTGGCCGGCCGCCCCAGCAGCGGCGTCTTTGGCGAGCTGGAAGGAGTTGGACACCCTGCCCACGAGAAGGGTGATGTATCGCCCTTCGATACATCACCTGAGCACATTCCTGCAGGAAGCAGGCTGCACGCTCAAACACACCGACCGCCGATCGCTCACTATCTGCGAAACAGCACAAAAAGCCCCGCAGCGCTCTCACCTGACACACGCAAACCCATCCCTCTGTCAGCTGCGCTGCGCGCAGGTCATCCCTGCTCTGCAAAGCCACTGGCAACTCGGCAAGCTGCCCCGCCAGGGCCGCGTCGTCCACCTGCACCGCCGCCGCCACCGCAACAGCAACATCGCTGCGGCGGTGGCCTTGTGCCCGGGCCGCGTGCAGCACCTGGGCAGAGCGATCTGCCTGGGCGCTCCGCGCGGCCCAAGAGCGACGGCCACCTCACGCGCGCTCCCGGGCGCGTGGCAGCACTTGCTGATGATGGCATGACGTGTCATCGCGGACCACCAGCGCCGGCTGGGACGTATCCAGCATCCCAACAGCGCTCATCACGAGCGCAGCCAGGGCGCCCTGCGCCGCGGCGCCCTCGCGTGGCGTGTCCAGATTGGGGCTCGCCAGCCCCGCCGCCCCCAACCCAAAGCCCACAGCCGCCTCCAGCGCTGCCGCGCCAGACAGCACCCCGAGCGCGTCGCCGCCCTTGTCGATCCTGCCGACAAGCGTCTCCGACTGACGTACACTCAGCCGTCCTCCAGCGCGACGGACTCCTGCAGCTGCACGCACACAGATGCCAGGCGCTCTCGAGCCTGCTGCGCCGCCGCCGCCGCCGCGCCCTGATGGGCGGCTGCCGCAGACTCCGCAGCGACAGCTGCAGTCTGTGCGGCCGCAGCGAGCGCCGCAGGGCGAAGCGCAGGCGCAAGCAGCCGCGCCAGGGCCCCACGGCGCACGTATGCGCTGTGCGCCGACCAGGAAGCCTGCCCCGCGACAACCGCCGCGGCGCTGCGATCCTCTCGCGTAGCACCCCCTGCCACCAGGGCCTGCCTCCTCGCCACGCCCGCGTTCATGATGCCACTGCGCCCTCTGCCTTGCTGACGCGCCCAGATGTTTGTCGGCCACGACAACCGCCCTGGGCCGGGCCCAACGCCACGCCCACGCCCACGCCCGCGCACCGCATCGACCTGCACCCCCACATTACGGTCAAACGGTCTGACGCCCACATCGAGCGGCTCTCCAGCCCCCTACATCCTGACATTCAGAGTGGGCACGACAAACGGCCGCGGTCAGGGGTCGCGTGCTCATACATGAGCATGCGCGCACCGCAAGACCTCCCCATCTGCTGAAGGTCTCGACTAACCTGGCAATTGACCCTCGTCACTGCATGCATGCTACGACGGGAATAAACTCAATCTGATTCAACAGCAACGCGCCCACCACAAGCTGCCCGGACAGCACGACAGACTAGGGTCACCAAGCCACGGAATCGGACAAACGAGCGCAACGATACGATGGTCGTGACGAGAATAACATTGAAAGCGCCATCATCAAACCGCGACGGACAGTGCCCATGGCCGCCTGACCATTTCTCAAACCAAGCATCGCCAGCTGCTCGCCTGCCTGGCGGTGCTCGTGCTGCTGGGCTCCGTCGCCCACCCCAACACTACCAACTCGTCCGCCAGCATGTGTTGCACACCAGCCGACACCCCACCACAAGACCTTCACCGCACTCGGCCACACACAGAAAGACACCGCACAAACACTTGCACCCCACCGTGCCAGCTGCAGGTCGCATCTATACGAAACCCCACATCACCCACCCAACGCGCTCGTGACATCCCCGACACGCGCGCTTGCCGCCCACCTCCTGCCCCACGTGCCCCCGGCCCAACGCCCCATTACACCAGCCACACATTGAAAATTACACTGCGTCGGCACCTAGCCCCCGACCGTGTGACCCGCAAACTCTTTCTGCTGAGTTGTTACGGCGCGTTCCACTGGCCTGGGAACTGATAGTGTGCCACCCGCGGTACCCGCCCGCCTTGCGCCTGCAGTCCTGGTTCACTGCTTTTTGTTGCATTGCCAACAGCGGAGAGGCTATCTTGAGGTGCGCTTGTATGAGCAGGTAATTTTCAGAGAAACACAATGTGTACATATACTTGACTCCATGCCACCACAGGGGGTTGCAAGCGTTCAATGCCGCGCAGAAATTGAAATGCAGGCATGCCCAGTAGGGCCCAATAGGGATAACGAAGGTTGGGGTTGGTTAAAAGTTCATCAACAGGTGCTCATGTTCGATGTAGTTGGGGGGGTGCTCAGCCCGCCCAACCGCCCGTCTACCCTGCCGCCCTGCTCTCAAGAGCCCCACTGGCACGCCCCTTGGACACGAAGCGGCCGCGCCTGCAACCGGGGTAATAAGTCCACTTGTGTATAAACCTTACCGTAGGTCAACACGAAGAGCAGGGTGCAGAGAATCTATGATAGTGGTGCAGTAATTGGCATGCCATTTCTAGTTGCTGCAAACAGCGCCATTTATGATACAACCCCATGCATGATGACTGGCTCATCAGGCTGCAGAAAATCTGTTCCACCTGGCTGCGCGTCACTCCTGCCAATGTCACGCAAGCTCATGCACAGCACGAGCGGTATCACGTAATCATAAGCTATGTTTTGCAGCAGGAGTGGCAGCGCAATGATTGCAAGGTGGGTCTTGCGCCACATGCAGCGATCTGCGCTCCATCCCATTGTGAGCGGGACGGAAAGGAAGCAACTACCCCTGCTCACTACCTGAATACAACGCAGGTTGTCTCAATCTCCAGCGGCGCGTTGTGCGACGCAACGGCTGCAGGCAGCTTCAAAGGCGGTGCGCTTCTTGCAGCACCTCGGCCTGGCTGCTCTGCTGGCCGCTGTGGTAGGCAGCATTATTCGGGGTGGCGTAGTGTTTCATATGGCAACACTGCTATGCTGCTGCAGCCTGCCGCATGAGAACGTGCAACTGCGCGCGCGATGCACAAGCATCTGCCTCGTGTGCACATCACTGCAGAGCGCTGGCGGCAGCATGGCGGAGGCTCCAGCGGCAAACGTGCTGGGCGGGCCGCTCAAGTGCTGCTGCACTAGCCCATTGACAGGTGCTTGGCAGATGGGCATGGCTGATGCGGGGAGCAGCGGCCGCTGGGCTCGACCATTGGCAGCCAAACAACTTGTTGGGGACAAGATGGCTCCTGCTGCATCTCACTTCCCTGGCCATGGCACCGCCCCCGCCCCCCACCCCCGCTGGCCCCTGCTGCAGCTCACTACCCTGGCCACGGCACCGCACCCCGCAGGCTATTACCGTGACGGATTTTGCAGGACTGGCGGCGGCGACGTCGGCGTCCACGTCGTCTGCGCCCAAGTGCGCCGCCGCCTGCTGCTATTTCCACGCAGTCACCTCGCCCAGGCGACGACGCCCGCTGCGTGCAGTCGCAGATTCTTTTGTTTGGGATGACATAGCCTCGCCTTCATGTCCTTGCAGCCCCACCCTGCCCCCTTGCCCTGCCATCTTCCCCAGGTTACGGAGGAGTTCCTGTCCTACACAGCAGCACAGTAGGTGGCGCGCGCTGCTTTTGCCCGGGGTGCAGCTTCATGCACAGATGCGTCTTTCTGCCAAGTACCGGCCTGCCAAACGCCCGGCCAAACTGCCACGCCCAATCTGCCAACTCACCTCTACCAGGGGGAATGACCTTTCCACCCCAAGCCCCTGGTTCCCCGGCCTCAAGGTGTGTGCACGTGGGCTTCCAGCACGAGCTGATGGCTCCGCACATATGTAGCAACAGGGGCCATGCGACCAGATACGGGACAGAGCCCATGGCGTCGGCTGCTTGCATCATCATAGGTTGGGCATGGCGCATACTGTGTCGTCGTTGCCCCACCGACCTCACCTGTTCCTCCTTTCTTTCTCTCACCCCAACACCCAACAGCCCGGGGACCGCTGGTGCCTATGTGCTTCCAGGTGAGCCGACGCCCCAAGGCACCAACTGCTTGCCACCAGCTTGTGAATTACGCTGCGAGCTGTGCTGGTGCACAAACCCAGCCGTGCCCTCAGTCGTGTGCCTGATGCGCACGGACAATGTGCACTTGCTGCGGTTGCAACAGCTTAAGTGGCCGCGCAACCGATAGCCTGCTCCATAATGGCCCCGTGCACATACACTGGTGGCTCCTTTGCTCAGCACGCACGCTCGCATGCAAACATGCACCCACAAACTCAGGTGGGCCGAGGCGAAGCGCGCTGGCAAAGCACCAAAGGTGATGCTGGCATCTACACACATCAAGGCGCTTGATTTCGTGAGCCTGTCAGACCTGGTGGCACATGCTGCGGACAAGGAGGAGGCCGAGGCTGAGGCTGTGGCTGCGAAACAGGGCGGCAGCAGCAGCAGCGAATGCGCTGGAGAAGACGGCAGCAGTGGCGGCCCGACTGTGTTTTGAGGCTGCATGTGCGTCGTCGTGAACAGATTTGTGGCCGCCCGCCTTCCTTCCTCCTTGTGAGTAAGGCTGGCCGTCAAGGAGGAAGTACATAATTCGTCAACTGTAATGGGGTGCTTTCCCGGCGGCTGCTGTCATTCCTGTTGCAACGGCCACTACAAGGTTTTACCAAGCAGGCAGCATATTATCTGAGGGGTAGCGCGTGACAAGGCCGTGACCACGTGCACCAAACGATGGGTGTTGAGCAAAGCGCATGCAAGAATGGGTTTGTTCACCGGCCCATAGCCCTCAGCAAGAAGCGCTGCCAGCTGCTTGCAATTCGAGCGCAGCGCATGCCTGCTGATTGTCTCGATACCAACAACAAAGTTGGACGAGGACTGCGCTGAATAAATCGGATGAGCGCCAAGCATTGCGAGCTTGCATGAAACAGTTTCAGCAGCCCACCACTGGGTGGCTTGCAGTCGGCCTATGCACAAGGCAAAGGCCAGGGTCAGCAGCAGTCGCAGGCCTGCTGCGGCGGCAATCGGGAAACTTGCCGCAGGTTATGCAGGGGCTGACCAATGTGTGCGTATTTTTAAGCATCCAACCAGTAGGTAGCACTGAGCGCGGCGCTAGGAAACAATACAGCACGTGCCCTTTGGTGGCAGAGGCTCCGGAGACACTGAGTGGTCCTCGCTGCTTTCGCTGCGTTAATTGGAGAGGAGAGGGCGAGAGGGGTGGCGTTTGGAAAGTAAGCCGCACTGCCAGCTGCTGGAGGAGAGTGCATGGCAGAGATTTTGGGCGGTGCCGCCACACGTCGTCCCCCGGCCAACAACACCGGCGCGCGTCCCCCGTGTGCTTCTGTCAAGCAGATGGTGTCGCCGCGTCTGCAGCAGCCCCACCTACATCCAATCCCCAGCCCCTGCCGGCAGCCCCGCTGCTTGCAGCTGTCCTGCTCAAGCCCCCCCCCACAAGCCTCCGTTGGCACCCTAGCTACTTGCCTGGGCTCAAACTCTTTGACGTCAGTCAGGGTCCTGCCCTGGAAGTCGTTCCAGGAAACAGTGTGCTTCACGCGCTCCTCGCCAGGGGGGTCAGGGGCTCCGGGGCCGCTGCGCAGGATCGACCGCGAACGCAGCCTGCTGGGGCCAGGCGTCTCCTGCTCCTCCTGCATTTCATCCGCTTCATCCTCCACTTCCGAGCTGCCCTCATCTACTGCGGCTGCGTCGGCATGCTCCTGCTGCGGCGCAGAGCATGGAACCTCCCCGCTTGCGCCCACCATCGCCGCCGCCCTCCCGGGCAGGCAGCTAGGCGTAAGATCCGTTGGCTGGCAGGCCACGCAGCCCTAGCAACATCTGCTTGATGAAATGGGAGCAAGAGCAGGGTGTGAGGGTGTAGCCATGCCGCACGCCAGCTGCTCGGGCACTGCTGCGTCACTTGGCGCTGCACGTCCAGCGCTGCGCGCAGCCAAGGGTCCGCAGCTGTGAGCCTGCTGCTGGTCAGTGTCATGGGCGGATCGAGCTTACTTGCATGTACACCCGCACGCGGGAAAAGGCCAACTCCAGACTGCAACCCGCGTGATCTGACACTATGCGCGCCACGATGCTGATATATGCTGTAGTAGCAATTGTTTGCAGCTAATGTTCTTCCGGGACACAGCCTTCAGATCCTGGGTCCTCCGTTATCGTTACACTATCATAGTCCGTGTGCAATCTAGGACAAGCATTGTTACGACAATGAGGGCGAAGACGGGCAAAAGGAATTGAGACCTAAACTGACACACCAGCACCGACAAGCCGACTGCCGCAGGACGTATTGCAGCGCCAGCGGCTGCACTGCACACTCACCAGGTGACCACGTGGTTCAGTGACAGTGTGCGCCCCACCCCCATCCGAGCCATGAACCCACCATCCTGCCACATCCGATACGCATGCTCGAAGGCGCCTTGCATTCACCTGGGAAGCGAGCGGGAGTGGCCGGGGACAGAGCGGCGCCCGGGGCGGGCGCGCAAAAAGTCAACCCAGTCCCTACATTGTATGACAACTTAATTGCAAGACTGCACGCAATGCTCCTGGGCGCCTGAAAGTGATTTGCAGTTGGTACAAGCCCATGCTGCAGCTTGGCTCATTGCTCAGCCCACGCCCACCCATCACTGCTTGTTACAAAGATTTGAGGCTCCTGTTATGCGCCGCAGGGTATCATTGCCTGCCTGTTGCGGGTCACTGCTAGGCTTAGCGTGTATGATGAATACCACCAGGTATTAGACGTAAGTATATGGAGTCGTGCACATGCACAAAGCAAGCTAGGTCTCTAGTGAGCATGCGCAAACAGCACGTGCTTGATTGTGCACATGAGCTCGCTGATACAGGGTGGCAAGGGTTCGCACGCGTGGCAAGCCAGGTTACTGGTTTGTGTGTGGCAGAGTGCGCCGTGAGCATGTGGTAGGGTGTGGCACGTGCCCCAAGTTGTGAGGGACAGTGCAGGCGGGGAGCACGTCGTCCAGGGTTGCGAGCATGTTGCAACGAATCAAGACTCACCGCTTGCTTAACCCATCGCCGCGCACAGGACGCCCACAGAACTCAGTATGAGAGTTTGCAATTACAACAAACAAACATGTCATGTCGTATGCAAGGGAGTCAGCCGGCGGCTGCTGCCACTGTACTGTATATCGCTGGACAACTTTGCAGGGATTGCGCGCGCCTGCCCTCTGCCCCCCACGGGAAGGAGGGTGCGGAATTTACCATGCCGTTCGCCGCTGAAGCGAGCACATGTGCTGGGCGGCAGGTGGTGTGCATGCACACCACAACACTGGTCATTTACCAGATAGGAGCGGGGCTCACAACACAAAAGAAGCGCACAAGGACTAGGCAAGGTGCCATTCTAGAAGGGAGCTCGAGGCAAAGCTACTGTATGAGGTATGTATATCATGTGGGTTGACGTGCACCCCTCTTGAAGCTGATTCTGGCCAGCAGCGTTTCTGCTTGCATAACTCTGCTGAGTGTGCAGGGGGTGGCAGCGGCAAGTGGGCTGAAATGACGCACGTGCAGCGATGACCGTAACAGAAACACACACGTAAGGTCATCACGCAAGGGGCACCCTGGCCAGGACAGCATGCTGCTGGCAAAGAACAGGTGGCATCTTGGCAGAGGGAGGCTCGCAAGGCAGGTTTCCTGGCGTTTGCTTGCAAGACATCGAGGTGGCTGAGGCACAACCCCTCCTGGCCCCTTCAAACCGTCAAGGCTTGTTTTTTAAATGCGGACTACGTTGATTTCAGGCCAAGTGCAACGAATGATAATAAAATCTGCGCGAAGCAAACACTGATATGGATAGGTTGGTATGATGAGGTGAATGAACGCCGCGCCAACGGCTGTGTGGGGCTCAATGCATTAGTGCAGGGCTGCAGCAGCCTGCAGGCTGACCATGCCACGAAGCTGGGGGCCCCCACAGACCCTTCTACACGCCCCCCCCCCCCACGTCAGAACAAATACATCTGAAAATTTGGAATGCTGGTGGGTGGTTCTGCACCCTGCCTCCAGGTGACTCTGGTGCGGCAGCGCGGAGAAGCCACGGCGCCCGTCACTCCGCGCCAGCAGCTGATCCGGTCATACGGTAAGCTGCGGACTGAGCGGTTAGGCGGGTGTCAGTGCTGATTCTTATGGATATTTCTGGCTGCGGAGCGCCCAGCAAACGGCGTAACCCAGTGGATTCGTGGCAGAACGATGGGCGGGAAAGAAGCAATCACGTCCATGTTCCGGCTTCGCTGCGCTCAGGTTAGGTGACTTACGTGCACTAGGACACAAGACATGTTGAGCATACAATCGTATCATTTCAGTGTAAATCTGTTCAAAAAGCTGAGTGGCAGATCTGCTGCGAACCGATCTGGCTGATGCAGCGGCCCTGGGCACCCGCCTAGGCTGAACGTGAGCGCATTTGTATTCTATGCCCTCACACACCCGCGTTGTCACGTGCTCGGTGGGCGCGTGGCTCGGATGCCTGCGTCCAATTATGCGCTGCCATGCCTGCCGTGCCCCCCGCCCCCCGCCCCCCCCCCCACACACACACACACTCGCACACACTAGCATGCCACGCCCCACGTTTCAGGTGACAAGGTGGAGCTGCCATAGCACCAGGGCCCCTTGGTCGGAACAGCCCGAGTGCGATGGGTCGTGCCAGCAAGGAGCCCTTGGCACCTGTTGCTGTTCATCTGGGGGGCAACGTGGTCCGGCTGCCCCCAGAGATGCTGGGTGGGGGGTGGTCGGGGATCAGTAGCACTGCTGGCGAGCCCCAGGACGACGAGCGGGCCGCCTTGGACCTGCTGTTGGGGTGCGTGAGGAGGCGGGGGGAGCGGCAGCGTGAGCATGCTGGAAAGTGCGATCTGCCTGCCACCTCGGCGCCTGCAGCCCGATGTGGGGCCACTCGCTCCGCACCCCCGGCAGAAAATCTGCTTGCATCTCACTTTTGCCTGAAGCGTGCATTGCTCCATACCCGCCCCCTCTCACAGGGAACTGTCTGTGATTAACCCAGCAGACCGCCCGCAGCGTGTGCGCTGGATTCCAGCTCACGCTGGCTCACAGCTGTTTGACGCGGTGCGAGGCACCGTGCCCGCGGGCGGTGTGGGCGCGGCTGATGCTGGCGCTGTCGACGCGGCCTTGCAGGAGATCTTCGACGCCACACTGGTGGGCGCGGTGGTCGCAGGGCCGGGCCGCTTCTGGTCGACAAGCACGAGACAGAGAGCTGCTTGCTGGTGCACTCCGCGCGGTCAGCCGCGCTGCCAGCCCCTGCTGCCACAGTCGAAACAACGAATGCTGATTACCCCCTGCCATGGCATGGTTCCCCACCGAATTTTTTGCTGCCTCTCTACTCCTTTTCCTCCCTTCCTGCGCCCCGCTCTGCAACCCCGTGGCGCGCAATCGTGACAGGGGGCTGACCTGCTGACCGGCGTCGACGCACTGGTGATGCCGCTGTTCCCGCACCGCCAGCTTGGCCACGTGAGCTGCGACGCTGCACGGGGCGCCCTTGCAAGGGGTTTTGGAAGGGCGACCGCTCAGAGCAGGCCACAGCCAGGCGCAAGCAGCGCAGAGCTGTCCTTGGGCAGCGGCGTCAGGGCTGACCTGGGCCTGGGTGCTGTTAGCTGCCCGTCCGCCTCGCGCACCTCGCATCGCACCGCCGCCCTCACAATCGCAGTCTCTCCACCCTGCATGCCGGGCTCCCGTCCCCCCTCCCCCAATCAACTTGCCAGGCCCCCAGGGAGGATGAGACGCCTCTGCTGGTGGTGGTGCTGTGGCCGGGACTGGTGGACCCACGGGCGGCAGCGGCTGCAGCGTGCTCGTCGGCGCCCGGGGGTTCAGCAGCGGGGCAGGCCCCAGCAGCAGCAGGCCGAGGGGATGGCCCGGGCGAGCCAGGCCCTCCAGCGCCGCCTGCAGCAGCGGAGGCTGATGCCAGCATTACAGCGGGGGGCACGCAAGGGGAGGCCAGCTGCGCCCCCCGCTCCGAGGCCAGCGGCGCAGCAGACAGCGGGAAGGCCGCCAGCAGCCAGGCCGGCGCGGCTGTGCCGTTGGAGCCGCGGCCGCTGCTGCTGGTATTCCACTTCCAACCGTCGCAGCTTGATGGTCCCCTGCGCCTGGCGCCGGCTTCCGGGGTCGCCATGCGGCGTGCAGAGCCGGGGCAGCCCAGCAGGCTGCGGATGGTCGTGCAGGACGTGGCAACTTCCCTTCTGGCCGCCTACCTGGAACGGCGAGCCCCTCACTCGGCGCCCAACATGCAGGGGAAGCGTGGCGCAGGATCGACCCCGGCCGACACGTGCAGCGTGCGGGTCAATTTTGCTGATGTCCTGGACATACCAGCCCCTCCCGACGACTGGTCAGCTGCCGCGTTCGGCTCCCCGTCTCGTGTACGGGAGGCCGGTTTTGGTGGCGGCAGCTGGTGTGCGGGTGTCATGGCAGCGACAGCTTGGGTACTGGCGCGTCTGTGTGGGCCCCAGGCGCCGCCACTGCCGGAGCACGCCGACTGGCGCGGGTTCACTGGTGAGGGGTGAAGTGCGGTGCTGTATTACTATTGGTCGCTGCAGCCAGGGCTGGCCGCGGTGGGGATCATGGGTGGAAAGCCTGGCTGGCATGGGGTTGGCGGCCCTCTAAGCCCCCCCTTTTGTGGCCCCTGCGCGCAGCATCCAACGCCGCGTGTCTCACACGACACATCCGGGCCAACACCCGCGCAGGCGCGCTCGCCGACGCCTACCGAGGCTCGAGGGCGGAGCAGCAGCAGCTGGAGGTGGCGGCGGCGGCGCGCGCCGCAACGCTTGTGGGGGTGCTGCACGGCATGGTGGACGCCGCCGCTGTGGAGGCCTCGAGGCGGCTCGCCCAGGCTGAGGGTCCAGCAGATGGCGGCGGCGCGGGGGGCGGCGCCAGGGGCGGCGCCGGGGACGGCGCGGGTGTGCGGGCCGCTGACGGCGGCGAGGCGCACGGGGAGGCGGACGGCTGTGGCGGGGGCGCGGCGCTGCGGCGGCTGCAGACGGGACGCGGCAGCCAGAGCGGCGGGTCAGGCAGCACGTCGTCGGGCGGCGGCGCTGAACTTGATGAGCTGTGGTGCGTGATCAGGGGTCCCCCGGGTGGCAGGGGGGCGGGAGATGAGCTTGGTCAGGTTGCCGCCTCGACCACAACCGCCACGCTGACAAGGCCTGCGGGCGGGACAGGATGGCTGCGCCTGCTTTGAAAGGCGCACGGTGTGGCGACAGGAGTGCCTACATGGGAATGCCAAGCCCCACGGGCGCCTCCCTGCCCAATCCGGTCAAACCTCACTCCTTGCAACCCAAGCCCTTTGCTGCCCTCACCTCCGCCACTGTGCACCACAAAGCAGGGGCCCCAGCATGGAGCACGTCTGGTCCCTTGCTCTGGCTGCGGCTCAGCCAGCTGCGGTGCAGGGTGAGTCGGGAGAGGCGGCGCCGCAGCTCACCAGCCCCGGGGCACACGGCAGCCGCAACGCCTCGCCCGCTGGGGCAGACCAGCTCGGGCAGGCCGCAGCCGGCGAAGCCGGCGAAGTGGAGGCGCCGTTTGCACACGTCCTGGGGCCCACTGGCGCTGCCGGCGGGGCGGCGGCGAAGCCCAGAGCTGCTGCGGCAGGTGGGGGGCCCGGGGTCGTGGGCGGTGAGCGCGAAACAGGCACGCCGCTGCGTTGGCTGCTGCCATCTCAGCCCTGCAACGACCAGCAGCAGCAGGAGCAGCAGCAGCAGGCGTCACCGCGCGCTCCGCTGCGGCGGCCAGTGTACGATGCGCTGCTGCCGGCGGCACAAGAGCTGGGGCGGCGCTTGGCTGAGCTCAGCGCCCAGCACCAGGCCGCGGCGCTGCGGCAGAGGGCGCGCCGGCGCGGGCGCGGCAGGGCCCAGGGAGAGGGCGGCGGCAGGCGAGGCCGGGGTCGCGGGCGCGGGCGCGCGGGCCAAGACGGGGCCAATGGCGCTGCACGCGGCGGAGCCCGTGGCCGTGGCAGGGGCAGGGGCAGGGGCAGGGGCCGCGGCTCTGCAGCGGGGGCTGGAGGTGGCGACGACGATGGCGGCGGGGGCGATGAGCGGGCACGCGGCGAAGGAACGGCCGACGACGAGGCGCAGGCAGAGGACGACGAGGAGGAGGAGGAGCAGGACGACTCTGCAACAGCGGTGGCGACCACGGCTGCCCGGCAGCGCGCAGCTAGCTTGGGCGCCGATGGTGAGGGCGGCAGCAGCTGTGGCGGACACGGCCACAACTCTACGGAGGGCAAGGAGGATGGGGCGCCCAGCGCTGGCAGCCCAGACGCGGCGGCACGGGAGCCACTGCACGACGATTTTGTGCGCGGCGCCATTGCTGCACCTTGCCGCGCTCCGGTCTGCCGGGGGCCTGCTGCTACGCGCGCACCCCGTGGCCGCGGCAGGGGCGGCCGGCGCGGCAGGGGCGACGGGCGCAGCAGGGGCGAGCTGGGAGACGAAGCCGCTCCAGAGGCTGAGGGCGCTGGCGGCGGCGTCGACAGCAATGGCAACACTGGTGGCAATGGTGCTGTCGGCGGCAGTGGCGCGCCTGGCAGCGGTGATGCCGGCGGCAGCGGGGCGCCCGCGCCTCAGGTGAGGCACGGGCGCGTGCGCACCGCCTGCGGAATCGTCATGCTCACGCGCTCGATCATGAGGGGCCGCGGTATGGCGGCGCAACCGAACCTGCCTCCCTGCAGCAACGCCCCAAACAACGGCGGCGGCCTGGCCATCCCCCAAGACCACGCTGCATCGACGGAGGCCCACACTGCTGCTGCTCTGCTGCCTCCTCAACTACCGGCTTGTCCATCAATGCAGGGCGCTGCTCGTGTTGGCTTGCGGCCATTCCCCAGCGGTAGCAGCCACAGCGGCGGCAGCAGCGGCAGCGGCGGCAGCAGCGGCAGCGGTGGC
>NW_014013353.1:0-5064 GCF_000611645.1 Monoraphidium neglectum | reverse complement strand
CGGCAGCAGCGGCCGCCGCCGCAGCAGCAGCGGCAGCAGCAGCAGCAGCGGCAGCAGCAGCAGCAGCGGCAGCAGCAGCAGCAGCGGCAGCAGCAGCAGCAGCAGCAGCGGCGGCAGCGGCGGCAGCAGCAGCGGCGGCAGCAGCACCACCACCACCACCACCAGCAGCAGTGAATCTGACAGCAGCAGCAGTGATTCTGACAGCAGCAGCGGCAGCGGCAGCAGCAGCAGCGGCGATGAAAGCAGCAGCAGTGATCATGGCACTGGTGCAGGCAGCGGGGGCAGGCACCTCCACCGAGATGCGCGCGCGGCAATCAGGCCGCCGGCGGCGCCCAGGGTGCCGCAGCCCACACTAGCTGTAGCTGCGCGCGAGCACAGTTGCGGCGAGGAGGGCGGTGCACAAGACATGACTGAGCGCCACGGCAGACGCGCAATTTCAACTCCAGCTAGGCCTGTACGTGGTGGCGAACGCACCGCAGTTAGCGGCAGCAGCGGTGGCACCGGAGGCAGCAGCGGCGGCGGCTCTAGCGACAGTGGTGGGGGTGGCAAGGCGCGGCGCGGCAGAGAGGCGCACGCGTGTGGTGGCGAGGAGGCTGGGCGACAGCCATCACAGGCAGCCCACGCTAACCAGCGTTGGGAGTGAGTTGCTGCACGCCGTCGCTCAGCTGTATAGTCTGGCGTCCCTGGGGCCAAGGCTTGGGCTGGGAACAGTCGGCACCACTCACGCACTCCTCCTAGTTGCTCAATCAAGTCAGCCTCCTCAGATCAACAGACATGGTTGTTGCCCACGTCCCCCCGCCACCCTCATCGTGCAACGCAGGCACTTCACCTGCGACGCGCTGCGTGCAGAGTGCCGGCTGCGGGGCCTGGTGATCAACGGCAACAAGACGGCCCTGATCCAGAGGCTGCAGGCCGCAGGTGGCTCCAAGGGCGTTCCTGGCACTGCCACTGCTGTGCGGCGCGTGCCCACTGCTGCAGCCAGGCCAACCAGCACCACCAGCAGCAGCAGCAGCAGCAGCAGCAGCAGCAGCAGCAGCAGCAGTGACAGCAGCAGCAGCAGCAGCAGTGACAGCAGCAGCAGCAGTGACAGCAGCAGAAGGAGCAGCAGTGACAGCCGCAGCAGCAGGAGCAGCAGTGACAGCCGCAGCAGCAGCAGCAGCAGTGACAGCCGCAGCAGCAGCAGCAGCAGTGACAGCCGCAGCAGCAGCAGCAGCAGCAGCAGCAGCAGCAGCAGTGACAGCAGCCGTAGCAGTGATAGTAACGGTGCCGCTAAGGTACGATGTGGCAGGGACAGGCAAGGCCAGGGCCCACGTTTGTGCACCACGCTTGCAGCCAACGCTGCCACCGCCGCCGCCGAGCAGCCCTCAGAGGGCGGCGGAGCTGGCAATGGTTGGGCCCCAGAGGGCGGCGCGCAGGGCCAGCAGCAAGGACGGCGCAAGCGCAAGCGCAGCAGCCGCGGCAATGGCAACAGCAGCGACTCACCCGCCAGCAACGGAGCGCGGGGCGGACGCCGCGTGGATGGACCAACACGGCAGCCAGCCCTGGTTGCTTGCAACCCCCAGCGTTGGTGGTGCGTCCTGTTGGCATACGCCTGGCTTTGGTCGTGTTCCTCCTGTTTGTGTGCGTTGCTGGAGGTCTGCCTCTGCAGTACCTACAACAACCTCTGCAATAAGCGGGCCTTGTCGGTGGAAGCGACCATCTGTTCCCCTCCTGTAGGCCGGCTTCCTCCCCACACACTGTCTTTTGAGGCACTCCTTTAAAAAAAACAACTCCTCGTCGGTTTCCCCCACAGGAATGCCACCTGCGACGAGATGCGCGCGGAGTGCAGGCGGCAGGGCCTACGCACCAGCGGCACCAAAGCGATGCTCGTCCAGCGCTTGAGCACCGCTGCCCTAGCGCAGCCTGGACGCGCGTGCCCCACGCCTTCTGCCACCACGCGCTGCCGCAGCCGCCACAACAGCAGCAGCAGCGGCAGTGGCAGCAGCAGCAGCGACAATGGCAGCAGCAGCAGCAGCAGCAGCAGCAGCAGCAGCAGCGACAGCAGCAGCAGCAGCAGCAGCAGCAGCAGCAGCAGCAGCGAAGGAAGTAGCAGCAAGGACAGTGGCAGCAGCAGCAGCGTCACCGACAGCAGCAACGGCAAGGACGATGGCCCCAGTATGAGTGGTGACTCACGCAGGGACGGCAGCCGTGGCACTAGCAACGGTGGCAGCGATGAAGGTGGCAGAGGCGGCAGCCACAAAAGGGGCGGGTCTGGTGCCAAAGGCACGCCCGAGCCCAGCGAGCCACAGGCTGCAGGCCGGCTTGAGCCAGCCAGGTGTGAGTCGCCCGCAGCAGCTGTCGAGCCGCGGCAGGCGCAGCAACTTGGGGCTTGCGCAGCCGCTGGGGACCTGCAGCAGGCCAGGCAATGCCAGGGTGGCCGCGGCGGCGATGGCGGCGGTACCAGCAGCAGCTCCAGCGAATACAGTAGCACCAGCACCAGCAGCGGCGGCACTACCACCAGCAGCAGCAGCGGTGACGGCGGTGGGAGCCGAGACAGCGGCTTGGCGGCGCAAAGACGTGAGCAAAACAACCAGTCTCCCGCAGCCGGCGGTGGCAGGCGCTCGCCCTCTCCTCAGGCAGCCGGCAGGCCCTGCGGCAGCCTTGCACCCTGTGGTGCTGGTCACGCCCACGCGGCAGACGCCGGCGCAGAACCAGGCGGTACCCCTGCCACTGGGCCGGGCGCAGGCAACAGCGGCGGCAGGTTTTGCATGGGCATACACAGAGGCCGTCGTGGCGGCGGCGGCAACTGGGGCAGTGCTGACGACGAGGGGCTGCAGGGGCAGATGGAGGTAGGCGAGCATGGGGGGGAGGCGGAAGGAGGGGAGCAGCAGGGGGTCGGATGTGGTACGGATGAGGTTGTGCCGGACAGCGAGGTAGGGGACTCCTTGCGCCCGCAGCATTGCGACTGCGCTGGCAGCGGTGACGGCGGGGACAGCATCAATGCCCTGCCACCCGGAGGAGGCGGGGCCGCCCCGCCACCAACCAGGCCATCGTTTGGGCACGGCCTGGGCGTAGCAGCGGCCGCTCAGGCGGCTACACAGCCGCCCTCCGAGCCCCATGGGGCCAGGAGTGCAGTGCCCGAATCCAGCAGCCATGGGACAGCGCCGCGGCCGGACTGGCTGGCTGAGACTGCGCAGCAGGCAGCGGGCCAGGGGGCGGCAGCAACTGCTGTGGAGGCGGCTACGATGGGGGACGCGCGGGACGGCGGGGTGGCGGAGGCGGGGCAGCAGCGGCCAGCTCGCAACCCAGGTGGCGGCGGTGATGGCAGCAAGGACGACGATGGCCGGGCCGGCTGCCCTGGCTTCAACGTGCTTACAAACAGCTGTCAAGAAGCAAAGGCCAGCCAGGTGGGCGCAACCAACTTCACTGAATGCGCTTTTTCCCGCCCGCTTGGGGCCACAAAATGCGCCTGCGCTTGACAGCATCCTCGCTGTTGCCTCGCCTGCTGCATCCGGCAGGCATGTTGGCCAGTACCCCGATGGCCAGGTCTTCGGCTCCGGGCCGCCTGCTTTGCGCCATAAATAGCTCTTCATGATCTGGTATGATCTGCGCAGCCTTTGCCCGCAAATCGCACCCGCTGACCCCTGCCGTCTCCAAACAGCAGGTGGCAAGTCTGGCGCGGCGGCCGCTCGGCCCGCCCTCAAAGCAGCAGCGGCATGGCACGGCCTGGCCGGGAAGCACTGAAGACGGCACGCGCGACGAGGCAGCACACGTGGGCCTCGCCCCTCAGGAGGGCTGCTATACAGCAGGTGTAGCCGCCGACGGGGCACGGCCAGCAGCTGCACCCCCCTACGCGATTGCGGGTGCGCAGCGACGCAGCGGGACGCAGTCAGGGGATGCACAAAGCCAAGGGGGCTGGGCTTTGACACAGCGCCGCGAGCACCTGGCAGACATCGATGAGGATGGCAATGACGCGGCGGGGCAGGTCGAGGGCCTGGGGCAAACAGAGGCTGCTGGTGCAGGGCAGGAGGAGCAGGCGGGGCTGCAGCAGCCGTCACAGCTTGGCAGCTGGCGGCGGCTGCGGTCAGCCTCCAAGCGCAGCCCAGGCCAAAAGGTGGGGGTTTATTGGCCTTTTGCCCAACTGGCGAGCGTCACGAATTGAAATGCAGTTGAGTTTGAATGTCATTGTTCAAAGCCTGGAGTGCCATTTACTGATACATGCCTCCAACCCCCTGACTCCACAGCGTCGCTTGAGCAGCTGCTTGGAGGATGGCGCGCCTGCCATGGACGGTGCCGACCGTGGTGGTCAGGTCTGGGGTGGTGACGCGCAGGTGCGCGACGCAAGATCAGTGGCCTTCACATGTGGACCGTTCTCGGTCCTGTGCTTGGTGCTTTGCTGAGGGAAGGCAAGCACTTGGTGAACCCTGCCACCTCTTCCCAATTCTCTTTGTCTAAACCGTCCACGCCGCGCCCACCTCCATTCCAAACCTCTCGCTAGGCCGACTCTACACCAGCAAGCAGCCTCCGCCGCAGCACACGCCTGCGCAGCCAGAAGTAGACCTGCAACTGGGGGTGGCAGCGGCACCTGCAGGCACATGCAGGCCCAAATGGCCGGGGCTTGCTAGTTTTGATTTCTGGTGCATGCGCATATGGCTCTGGCTTGGGTGGCACGCCACCACCTTCTCGAGGGACCTCCAGATGCATGGTTTGGAGTTGTGATGGTCTTGTGCTTCGGTGATGTCATGTAATTATATTGCAAAGTCAATACCAAAGATATCAACAGCAACACTGAGCAGATCTGGGTTTACTGCATATGCCTGCAGGCCGTTATCATCATCATCATTTAGGGTGCAGGGTCCCGCAGCAGCGAGCAGCAAGGGGCACTGATGTGTACAGACACAACACGGCAAGCATCCTGGCCAAACAGTAGACCCGGTTGTAGATCTATTGGAGATGCACGCGCTCAGCCTATTTCCCATAACTAAAATCAAGCTGCTCGGCAAACTTTATGAGCAGGCGATTCGAGTGTGTGTGAAACGATGATCATGGTACGACCATTTGCTTGATTCTAGGTACATACTGCAC
>NW_014013354.1:23303-33470 GCF_000611645.1 Monoraphidium neglectum | reverse complement strand
CCCGCCGACCTCTCGGCACTTCGCAACTGACCCGGCAACCGCCTCCAACCCACCCACCCCCACCCCCCAGGAGCTGGAGGAGCTGCGCCACGAGTGCACCCTGCTGCTGCGCGACAAGTTCCAGCTGGAGCAGTGCGTCAGGTGGGGGGGATGAGGGGGGGGGGGCGCTGCAAGGGCGGTGTGGGGGTTGCTGTGGGCGGCGTGGGGGTAGGAGGGGGGATGGCCGTTGAAGGTTGTGTGTGTCAAGGCAGGACGGTGCGCCGGCGCGCACAAGCGCACGGTTTGCGGTCGTTGGGTGTGGCCCGCGGCGCACCTTGCACGGCTAGGAAGTGGAAACACCACGCACTGCCCCGCTAAAACTGCCCCCTGTCGTCCCACTGCCCCCTGTCGGCGCGTGCCCGCGCAGATACCTCGCCGTGCGCGCGCGCGTGCCCCTGGCCATGGAGCGCAACCTGGAGGGCACCGCGGAGCGCGCACCCCTTGACAAGGTGCAGCCGGGCAGCCTGGCGGGCAGCGTGCTGTTCAGCACGCCGATCGGCGCCAGGAGCATGCGGCTGGGGGGCCGCGGGCGTGGGGCGGAGGAGGGCACAGTGTATGACGCGGCCGGGAAGGTGGGCGGGCGGGCGTGGGCTTGGGGCGGGGCGCTCGCGTGGGCAGGGTTGGGCCGCGGGCTGTGGGCCGCAGGGTGGGTGCGAGCAAGCTCCGCTATGTGCAGTGCAGCAGGACCGTGGGCGCATGTCGGCTGAGCATGCAAAGCTGCAGGCCCGGCCGGATGCCAGAAGCCAGGCAGATGGACCTGACCAGGCCCTAGCCATGGCGCATTCCTGCAACAATCACGCTCACGCACTCCTAACACCACAACAAAATGACGAGCAGGAGGCGTTTGAGGCCGCCATCGATGTGGCGCGCCGCAAGACGGTCGAGGAGGTGCAGCGCTGGGGCCAGGACGGCGCCGCCGCGGCCGGCAGCCCTGCGTCGCGCTCCGGCGGCGCCTCCTCCGAGGGCGTCAGCGGCGGCGGCGACGACACGACGCGCGCCGACCAGCCGCCCGCGGACGGCATGGTCACGCCGCCGCCGGCGTCGGTCGAGCGCAAGCGCCGGGAGCGGCTCGCGCGGCAGGGCCTGGGGGCGGACGGCGTCGGCGGCGCGACGGGCTCGCCGCGCGGCGCGTGCAGCACGCCGCGCTCGTTCGCTTCGTGCGGGTCGCCGTCCGCCGCGGCCGTAGCCGGCGCGCACGTGGAGGCCCGCATCCTCGCCAAGGTGGTGGCCGTGGTGTCCCCCGCGCCGGCAATATCCACGCGCACGCTCGCGCGCCGCGCGGTCGCGTCGCGCGCCGAAGGCGCCGCCGCGGCGCCGCACAACGCTGGCGGCGCCGGCGGCGGGGACCACGGTTTGCCGTTTGCGGCGCTGTCCGGCGGCAGCACCGGCGGGTCGCTGGATACGCACGCGCCGGGCGCGGCGCGGAGGCAGGGCGGCGCCGCGGCCGGCGGCGCGGGCCGCGCGCCGACGTCCAGCCGCAGGGGTGGCACGTTCAGGGCGTGAGGCGCTGGGCCGGGGCGCCGGTCCTGTCCGCGTTGGCGGGCGGGCAGGCGCCCTCGCACGCCGCCTATGCCCGCCCGTTGGGGGACTGCCGCCGCCGCTCATGGAGGGCGTGCTCAGCAGCCGCGCCTGGCGCGTTGGTCGCGGCGCGTGCCGCGCTCCACGCAGGGAGGGCAAGGGGTACACACTGCTCCCAGGCACGCGGCGCATGTGGCAATGTGGCAATCCCCCCCCCTTGGGTTGTCCTTGCCGTGGTGCAGTTGAATCGAGGGACCCGCACACAAAACTCGTCGGGTGGGGGAGCCGCAGCCGGCGCTGCACGCAGCAGCGGCGTTTTTAGGTTTTGCGGGGCGGCCACACATCTTGACGGCCCTTTACTGGTTAAGGCCTGGGTCCCGCTGCTGACACTGGCGCTTGCGCCACAACGCACTGCTTTGCATTGAAATACTAGAGGGGGGGCCGCACCCTGGCCCGCCCCATGCTGTTGCACCATGACCGGGTAAAGCACTGTCTCACGGCCACAGGCGCCCGCACAGCGCGTACACAGCAGTTACAGGTGGCCACTGCAGCTCACCGCCGCTTCTTGCCGCCCTTGCCGCCCCCCTTCCGGACGCCTCCGCTGCCCCTCCCGCCACCACCGCCGCCGCCTCTCCCTCCACCCCTGCCGCCACCGCCGCCCCCGCGGCTCTTCTCGTCCCGCATCAGCCGGTCTGCGCGCAGCACGCCGTTCTTGAAGGCGCCGCCCGCCTCCATCAGGCCCTTGTCGCGCTGCTTGGCTGCGGGCGGGCAGGGGAGGGGCACAGGAGGGGCGCATCGTACGTTGGTACTCACATTTGCAGTTGGGGACCAAATATCCAGCTTCAGATAGAAGGAAACAGCATTCCTGCACCCAGGCAGGAATGCGACTGGTCAGGACACCCCGTCCGCCATCCTGGGCCCAGCAGGCCAGGGCCACCCCGGGCGGCAGTGCCAAGGAGGCAGGCTCACCCGCGGCAGCGCGCAGCTTCTTCCCGCGCCCCTTCACGCTGGCCATGCCCGCGGCGACGGCCTCCTCTAGCGCCTTGCGCTCGCGCTCCTTGGCCGCCTGGGCAATCGGTTTGTGTGTGTATGTGTGTTTGTGCGTGTGCTTAAGCCAGGGGGTTGGGAGCCACTGGGGCGTTGCATTAAGTTGCTGGTGAAGGGGAGGGGGCTTGCACAGCGGAACATCAGAGACGAACAAGCACACGCCCCGTGGTGCACCGAGCAACAAGCAGCAGGCACCTGGGCACCCAAACTGGCGGGGCAAGCGGCCGAAGCTCGCGGCCAGCGGCGGCCAGGCGTCGACGCTTCCGGCGGCGGCCAGCGCGCTGCTCAGCAAGGGACGGGCGGCGGGAGACGGCGCGGCGGCGCGGGGGGCACGCGCCTTGGCCATGCCCTGAAATATGTGGGCCGGCGCGTGGGGCGCCTTCTCTGCGGACGCCCCGATTCGCTTCAGCATGGCGGCCCGCCACGACTTCAGGGACCGCTTGTCCAGGGCGGTCGCGCCTGCCGGGCGGGCACAGGGGCAGAAGGGTGGGCGGCTTCATACAGGGGGGACCCCCGACGGCGGCAGTGGCGACGGCGCGCCGCCGCGCGGCCCACAAAGCCGCCCAGCAGGCAAGGGCTGCCGCGGCCCGCCCCCTCGCGACGGGCCGGAACGCGGCAGCCGTGCAAACGGCACCCCATCATAACCACCAGCATCCCCTGCCCTCCCCTCCCCCCGCCCAACCGCCAAAAGGGCACCCCTCCCTCCGGGCCTCACCCAGCGCCTCCACCTCCCGGGCCATCCTCTGAAAGTCCTCCTTGGACACGTCGCCCTCGCCATCCCCCGCGCCGGCCCCACCGCTCCCGCCGCCGCCGCCCAGCACCACCCCCTCCTCATCGAAGACCTTTGCAGCCTTGGACGACATGAAAGCCTTGCGCGCCCGCCGCCCCGCCTCCGCCTCCGCCCCGCGCTGCGCGGAGGCGGGCTGCTGCTGCTGCTGTTGCGGCTGCTGCGATTGCTGCTGCTGCCTCTCGCGCTTGCCCTTGCCCGCGGCGGCCGCGCCGCCGCGCCGGATGGCCCCGAGGCCCTTGCGGCCGCTGCTCAGCAGCTGCTCGATCGAGGACGGCCCGGGGCCCGCGGCGCCGCCGGCATCCCCTGCGGCACACGGCGGGGCGAGCAGGCGGAAAAAGGGTTGCAGCCAATTCAATAGTTGCCCCACTGCCGGACGAGCGCAGCGCTCAGGCGCTGGGCCGCCGGGTAAGGGGGGCGCTCTTCAGGTTGTTGGGCACCTGCGTTTCAGGCACACAGCGAGAGTCACGCTGCGGCTCAGTACAGGGACGCACCTTCGCTGCGGCCGCCGCGGCCTGAGCTCTGTGCGAGGCTATCCAGGTCAGCTTCTGCTCGGCCGCTGCCGCCGCCAGTGTCCCTTTGCCCTTGCTGCTGCTGCTCCTGCTGCCGCAGCTGCTGCTGCTGCTGGTGACGCTGCTCCTTTTGTTGCGCTGCCTGCGCCCTTCGCTGCCGCTTGGCCTCGCGCTCTGGATCGTAGTCATCAAACATGGTCATGAAGGCCTCGCCTGTGGTGATACGCGGCCAGCATGACGTTGTGGCGCTGGTTGTGCTATTGTGCCGCAGCAGTGCAGCAGTGCTGCCGGTGCTGCCAAGCACCGGCGGCCGGCGAACGACAATGGCGAGCGGCAAAAGCAACGCTGCTGCGCAGCAATTATAATTAGCTCACCACGAGCCGCTAGAGCCATCGCTAGCGCCTCTTGGCTGCCAGGGGCTTCCTCTTCAGAGTCTGTTCCGTGTTGTTTCTGCATGTTTGGAGTGCGCTGCACCTTCCCCATCGTGCCGTGTGGTGAAAGTTGCTTGGAGAGCTGAGCTTAACCTGTATGTGTTTGACTTGGCCGCTCGACGCCCCTATGTGGTTCCGTTTGCTGACGTGACAAGCCACACCACCCGGAGTGCAGGAGGCACTGCGTTTCAACACATACGAAAGTTATCTTCAAGGAATGGCGTTCATTAAAACATCACCTGATACCTCACGGACGCGTCTTAGGCAGGAGATCTCCGTGCCGATGGCAAGATAGATTGCTTTCGAAACCCCGCCAGCATCCTGGCGCCGTGGAGTGAGCCCATGAGCGTATCAGCGAAAGGACCATGGCATCCGGCTGGGGAGACGTGGAGGGCTCGCGCAGGTGAGCGCTGCTGCTGGGCGCGCCGCTTTTCGCAGTGCCACCATCATGCGCAACTCTCAAAAAGCGCCCGCGTCTGGGAGTCAGGGCGGTGGTCCGCCACCAGCGACGGCGTGCTACTGACACACCCTACCAAAACGCAGGCCGACAGCCGGCGCTGCACGCCCGTGGCAACCTACGGCACATGACACCGCCCCGTGCGGCGCCAGCAGGCAGCGCCAGCGCCCCGCCGGTCGCCGGGCCGCCCTCCGCGGCCGCCCCGCCGGCGCCGCGCGCCTCGCCCGCCCCGACGGCCTCCGACGGCGGCGGTGCGGCGCTGCTACGCGCGCGAGAGCTGCTGCAGCGGCACTTGGACCCGGCGGAACCCGCTGCGGACGCGCTGGGGCCCGCACCGCTGCCCGCCGGCGCGCCGGTTGATTTCGCCCGGTGGCTCACGCGCCGTCTCGGCGCGTGCGCGACGTGGCAGGAGCTGCAGCGCGTGTGGCACGACTACTACCCGCACACCAACGCCGTGCACGTGACCGCCGCCGCGTCGCGGCTCGCGCGGATCGCGGCCGCCGACCAGCGGCGCCGGCGGGAGGCGCGCGGATGGGGCGGCTTGGCTTCAGTAGAGGAGGACGATGGCGGCGATCTGGAATCAGATCACTTGGAGGGGAGCGATGCGCTTTGCTTGGTATCAAGTAGCAGCAGCAGCGCCGCGTGCGACAGGCCGGAGCTTGCCAAGTTTGCGACGAGCCTGGTTTGCTGCGCTGCGGACAGGCTGGCTGAGCTGGACGCCCGCGGCGTAGCCAACATGCTGCACGCGCACGCGTCGCTGCAGCGCGCCGCCCCGCACAGCAGCCGCGCCGCGGCCGGCGCGCTCGCCGCGCTCGCCGTCGCCGCCGCGGCGCACGCGCGCGGCATGCGGCCGCAGGAGGCGTCCAACACGCTGTGGGCGGCGGCGGCGATGGGGCTCGGGGGCCGCCTGCCGGCGCGGTGGTTTGAGGAGTTTGAGGTGGCGACGCTGCCCGCGGCGGCGCGCATGGCGCCGCGCGAGGCGGCGGGCGCCATGTGGGGCATGGCGCGGCTGCGGCGCGTCCCCAGCGACGCCTGGGTAGACGCTGTGCTCAGCAGCCCCCCGCTGCGCACGGCGGGGGCGCGAGAGGTGTGCATGCTGCTCTGGGCGTTGTCTGCAATCGCTGTCATAGAGCGGGACGGGCGCGGCAGCAGCAGCAGCGGCCGGGTGTCGTGTGGGGCGCCGCTTGCGTCGCGGCTGGACGCCTCAGGCCTGGCGCGCTGCACCCACCGGCTTTCGGAGGTGGGTCGGGCGGCTGGGGTGGTGGCGCTTTGCAGGGGCGGCCGGCTGGGCTGACAGGGTAGCAGGCATCGCACGGGGCGCTGGGGCCCGCAAGATTCGCCTCGCCTGGGGTCTCGAATCGGAAGGGATCCCCCTCGGCGCCGGCTGCTCACCACGCCGCCTGGGTGTGGACGGTGCAGAAGGGCGTGCCCGGCCCCTCAATGGGCCCCAGCATGCTGCTCAAGCCCCCACAACTTTTGGCCCTTAATTGCAGGTGCTGCCAAAAGCCGGCGTTGCTGACGTCACCCAGGCGTGGCTGTCCCTCGCGCGCCTCAACCTGCGCCCGCCCCCGCCACTCCGCGCGGCGCTGCTCGCGCGCTCCGCCGAGCTGCTGCCAGCCGCGGGCCCGCGGGCGTTCGGGTGCGCGCTGCACTCGATGGCGCGGCTCGGCCTCGACCCCGGGCCGCACTGGTGGGCGGCGGCGGCGCCGGCTCTGGCTGCGGCGCTGCACGCAGCAGACCCCCAGGCGCTTGCCATGATAACTTGGGCCCTCGGCCGCCTGCAGCCGCGGATGGGCCGCGCGGCCGCGGCGGCCGTGCTCGGCGCCGCCGTCGAGAGCAGCGGCGCGGTTCTGCGGTGGCAGCTGGACGCCGGTGGCAACGCCGGCGGCGGCGGCGGCGCCGGCAGGGCGGGGTTTTCTGCACAGGAGTTGGCGGCGCTCGCGTGGGGCCTGGGACGGGCCGGCGCCGCCGTGCCGCGCGCGTGGCGCGACGCGCTGCGGGACGCGTGCGTCGGGCTGGCAGGCAGCTTCTCTGCAGGCGAGCTGGGGATGGTCCTGGTCGGGCTCGGCGGCATGCAGCCGTCAAAGGGCGATGGCCAGGCGGGCCCGGCCGAAGCGCAGCCTACACCAGAGGGCGACGGCGGCGGCGCCGCCGCCGCCGCCGCCGCCGCCTCGTGGGGCGCGGTCCTGGACGGGGCGCGCGGCGCGCTGGCAGGGGCGTCGGCTAGGGAGCTGGCGGCGGTTATGGTCGGCTGCGCACGCCTGGGGCTGGCCCCGGGCCGCGCGTGGCTGGCAGATTTGGAGGTGGCTGTTGTCATCCAGATTACGGGCCGGCCGCCCGTGGTAGTGGGTGACGGGCAGCGCCGGCGCCGGCGCGGGCAAGAGCAGGAGGGGGCTGGTGCGGGCGCGGAGGATGTGGCTGGTCAACAGGAGGACGGGCCGACCGTGCAGCAGCAGCAGGAGCAACAGCATGACGAGCAGCAGCAGCAGCAGCAGCAGCAGCAGCAGCAGCAGCAGCAGCAGCAGGAAGAGCAGAGGCGGCAGAAGCATGGGGTGTGGAGCGGTGGCCAAGCTAGCGGCGCACTGGCGCCTGGGGACGCGGCGCTGCTGCTTTGGTCCCTCTCAAAGCTGGGCCTGAGGCCCGGCCCCCGCCTGGCGCGCGCGCTGCTGCCGGCAGCCGCCGGGTCGGCCGGGGCCATGCGCGGCGCCGACGCGGCGACGGCGCTGCGGGCGCTGGCGCGCTTGTACAGCGGCGTGCCCGGGGCGCGCCGGGGCGCCGCGGCCGCAAGCCAGGACAGCGGCGCCGGCGGCGGCGGCGATGCGCACGGCCGCCGGCCGGGGCCTCGGCGTAGCGGGGCCGGGCGGCTGCCGGAGGGCGTAGTCGAGTTGGTTGATGCAGTCCTGGACGGCCAGCGCAGGCGGCTGGCGTCGCTGGCGCGCCGCGGCGCCGCAACGCGCCGCGGAGAAGACGCCGCTCTCTCCGAGGCCCGTGACACGGCGCTGACACTGCACGCCCTCGCGCGACTGGGCCACCGCCCGGGCGCGGCCTGGCTGGACGCCGCGTGGCTCGGAGCGCTCGCGCCCGCGCTGCCGGCGCTGGCAGCGCGTGCGCCGGACGCGCTGCCTTCGGTGCTGCGCTCGTTCGCCGAGCTCGGCGCCGCGCCGAGCGGCGCTACCGGGTGGCTCGAGGCGCTCGCAGCGGCGACGGCCCCATACATGATTTCGGCCGCTGACGCGGGCTCAGAAGTGGGAGAGGCAGGCGCGTGGCCGCCGCGCCGCGTGGCGGCCATGGTGCACCACCTGTCGCGCATAGACGGCGGCTGGGTCGGCAGCAGCTGGCTGGAAGCTGCGTGCGCCGCGCTGGGGCCGGGCGCGCTGCGCGTGCTGAGCGTGACAGAACTCGCGTCGGTGCTGACCGGGCTCTGCCGGCTGGGCCATACGCCGGGGCCGGCCTGGGTCGCGGCGGCGCAGCGGGAGCTGACGCGGCGGCAGGAGGAGGGCGAGTGCGGCGGCGACGAGGCCTGTGAGGTGTGGCAGCATCAGGCTCTGCAGGTCGCGGCCGCCATGTACGGCTTTGGCCAGGGGTGAGGGCGCGTGGCGCGCTCTGCGGCTGCGATCCGATTCGCACCGGCGGCACGCGTGCCCTGCCTTGCTTGTGGTCCCTCGAAATTGGCTCCTCCTAGTCGTGTATGGGCTCAGGCTGCGTTCATGTTTGCAGCCTGGTCTGTCATGCGCGTTGTTTCTCATTGTACATGGCAACGATTTCTCTTGCACGCATGCACTCTCACATATCGTGCATGTCACCCGTCACCTGTCACCCGCTGGTCACTGAAAAAGTGACCCAGAACTTTTCTTTGTTCCCGAGGCACTAGGCAGCCATTGCGCAGCTGACTGTGTGTATCTGCACTCCAGCCTCCAGCCGGGGCACTTGAGAAGAAGTGAATGCTGCTTTCATGTAGCCACGATGCTGTGTCAGTTGTAACAATCAAACACGCGTGCTTTAGAGAGAAGCCAGCCAAGTCTGGGCAACACGTCACAAACTGTCAGGGCTTAGAGTGCAGTGGTGACTCTGATGATGCACAAAACCAACAACTCACAAAGAGATCAATCACACCGCCTCCAATGCAGCGGTCACGTTTTGCAGCTATAATTGCAGCATGCAGGGCGAGCGGCTGCCGCGCCGCGCCGTCGCCTCAGCGTCACGCGCCGCGCTTGGCCTCGGCGGCGGCGGCGGCGTTGTGCTTCTGGATGCGGTCGACGGTGAGCGGGTCCGCGTAGCTGCCCTCGCCGCTGCGCGTAAAGATGCCCTGCACGTCCCATGAGGCGCAGTTCCTGGGGCGCGGCAGGGGGTAGGAGGTGGAGGGGTGGCAGGCAGCGTTCAGCACGGGATCCTGCGGCGCCTACGACCCTGCCACCTGGGGCTTTGCGCCCTCTCGGGGGTCTGCACGTCCACCGGCTAGCTTGCACGACACAAGCACTCGGCGGCGATTGGACCAAGGTGCTCTGTTTATCTTTTGAAATGCCGTCCGCAGGGCGCACCAGGTTCCTGCGCCACCCACCATATGTAGGAACCCGACACTGGGTACTTGACTCCGCCCTGGGCAAGCACCTTCAGTAGTGACGAGTACCTGCATCAGTGTGCGAGAGGGGCCACTACTCAGCTTGGTCTTTGAATGTGAGTAGTGAGTGAGATGCCGTGCATCAATGCCAGTCATGGGCTTGCTGTTGGTGCAGGCAGTTCGTACAGGCAGCAGAGGCATCTTTTTCAACGGCGGCTCGGCAGGGGCCAGCAGCAAGGCTGCCCAACGCGCGACCCACCAGCTGCGCATGTAGCTGCGGGCAGGCACGTCTGCGTCCGACGGCATGAACGTCTTGAAGGGGTCCAGCGCCTTTTTGTACCCGCTGAATATGCCCATCCAGGGGTACCGCCCCACCTGGAGGGGCAACAGCAGCGCCGGAGCGACGAGCAGCAAGGTTTGCCCCGCAGTGCACGGGCGTGCGAGCAGAGTGCCAGCAGAAAACCCTTGCGCAGGAGGTGCGCGCGAGGGGCCGGCCTCGCAGTGCATGGAACCGCGTGTTCAGCAAGGGCCTCTGAGGCTCTGTCGGCTGTGCGGCTGGCGGCCCACCTGCCACGGCTCGGTTGCGCTGACGTTGCCGCACTCGCTGACGCCGCCGCCGATAGCCACCTCGTTGTAGATGAACTTTTTGCCCGACTTCAAAACATCCAGGAAGTTGATGCCCATGGCCGCCAGCTCAGCGTCGTACTTTGCCACCGCGTTCTCCATGTCGTCGACGGTGACGTCAGCCGGGGCGCGGTTGTAGTTGGAGATGCCCTGAGTCATCATCCCGGGGGGGGGGGTGCAGGGGGGCAGGGGGC
>NW_014013354.1:7547-22345 GCF_000611645.1 Monoraphidium neglectum | reverse complement strand
GGGCCGGAGCCTGCGGTGTTGGGGGGCTAGGCAGAATGGGGGTTTCAAAGTGGGTGTGCTTTGAACAAGATGCATGCCGGGTGGCCCTCAGTCAGGTGGCAGGAGCAAAATACGCTCCCCCAAAGAGACGCACCATCATCGGCAGGCGCGTGAACGCGCTGAGCACGTGCAAGCGGGCAGCATCACGGCCCGCACACTCCCGCTTGCACCCCCAAGCCAACTGCGCCGCCCCAGCCTCAGCTCACCATGAAGTCAACAACGCTGCGCAGCAGCACCCGCGCCGCCGGCAGTCCAGCTGCGATCCGCGCCGATCCCGGCCACTCGTCAAACGGCAGCAGCGGCCCCCACCCGCCCGACAGCGGCGCGAGCGGCGTGCCCGGCAGCGGGAACGGTGGCGCGTCGGGGCCGCGGTTCACGACGCCCGGCAGGTAGGCGTGGTTGAGCAGCACGCCGACGAGGACAGTCGCGGAGACGCGCTTGAGGTCAGCGCGGATCATGCTAGCGATGGTGATGTAGCTCTGGGGGTGGTGGAACACGGTGCCGCCCATCTGCGAGGGGGGGCGTGTCAGGCAGGCGGCGTGGGGAGGAGTGGAGAGTGACGGGCGTGAAACCAAGGTGGTTGTTGCACCGTGTGTGGTGCTGGCGTCAAGCGATCCGCTAAATCTAGGGATGGAGGCGCTGCAGGGGGGCCAGGCTTTGGAGAAGCATCGGTCCAGGCAAGGTGCCAGCTTAACACCAGCTCGAAGGACGCGCTCAGTGGCAGCTGTGCATTGGGCTGTGGCTCCGGCCGCCACAAGCCCCTTACACGACCCCTCCCCACCCCGCCCCGCCCTCGCCCTCAGCCCCGGCTCCGCCCTCGACTCTTGGCGCTCACCTCGCCCTGCATGGCGAACCAGAAGGTCTTCGCCTTGTGCCCCGCCCGTTTCTGCGACAACGCTGACGTGGCGGCCCTGGTGATGGGGCGGATCATGATGTCATAGTAGCTGAAGCCGTTCACGTCAGGAGACAGGGGGTCAAAGATCAGCATGTTGCGCCTGTGTTGGCAATATGGGCGCGGTGGGAGGGTAAGGTTGATCCACAAAGGGCATGGTGCAGGCCGGGGTGGCCGTGTGCTTCTCCATTTTAGAAACGGGAATGCACAGCAGCACTTTCTGCCTCCAGTTGCAGTTGCCAGGCTCAAGCCTATCTTCATCTTACGTGCAAAGGGCGCCATGACCACCCTCCGACCACCCTCCGACCACCCTTCCGCCGCCCCCCGACCACCGCTCACCAGTGGCTGGTCCGCGTGCCATCATCCAGGTGGGGCGAGATCAGGACCTCGTCAAACAGGTCAAAGGCCAGGGTCAGGCAGGACGCAAAGCCGCGCGTGGCCTCGGCGACTGCCTTCTTGGTCCAAGGCTGGCAGCCCTCTTTGCCCGCCTGATCTGAGGGTTTGGCGTGAGCACGCGGGCAGGATTTGCAGTCGGTGCGACACACGTCGGCGTGACCTTGCGCGGTGGGTGCAGCTAGGGGGACTTGCAGACACGGCTTCAGCAATTCAAAGAGATGTGATAAGTCCTTGTTTGCGCATCGCAAGCAACCCCTGCTTGCGCACAGTAGCAGTAGGAGTCCACTTTGCTGCTGGCGGCCCAGCCGTCAGGGTTGCACGTCCGAGGCAGCTCCCGGAAGCGGTCGTCAATCCAATAGAACGTGGGCACCTAGATTTGTGCAAGGCGGTCATTTTTGATGCCCGGTCAAGCAGAATGTCATGACACGCGTGCTTGCCATCCAAACGCGATGTCACCCAAAGCAACGCGCATGTTTGGGCACCGCAGGGTGCACTCACGATGTTGACCGAGTTGCTGCCATGAGTGGCTGCAGCCTGCAGAAGCTGGGGGCAGCGGGTGTCAAAGTCTTCGTTGCTGAAGATCATCACACTGCTGCTGAGCGGCACGGCCTTGGCCAGGGCGTGCGGGGCGGCGGTCGCCAGGAGCAGCAGCAGCAGCGCCATGTGATGCGGACACGGCTGCAACCGCTGGGGCCACAACGCCATATTCGGTCTGATAGTGTTTGGGTAGAAGATATCGGGACACTCGGGCTCTCTTGCTGTGCTTCTGTCCGCGATTTTGACCGGGCGGCGATCAAGTGCGTGATTGATTCAGAACTTGCAACTTCGTGCACCTATGATAGATACAAGTCAGCGAAGAATAGTTAAGGTGCATGGAGATCCAGTGGTGCTAGGCCGCGTCAACGGCTGGCTGTCACCACCGTATCAGAGCGAACCGCTGCTCGTCTGTCACAGGTTCGCCAAGAGAAGGGGGCCCCCACAGACCCTGCCGTATTCAGTGTTCAGATTCTTACTTGGGAGGCCCCCGCGGGAAATTTGGGGAGGACAGGATGTCTGCGGGGAGGTGCATGCTTGGGGTGCGGCGCGCCGCCTTGCCTTCACATACCCTCACGCTGCCCTGCCGAGAACCCCCTGTGCCCCGCCACGCAACGCCCTGGCGTCGACTCACAGTCCCTGAAGCATCGCATTCATTTTGGCTCGAGCACAAGTGCAGGGGATGCGATAGGTGGTCATATTCGCACAACTGATGGCGCGGACCTGCAGCGATCGATTACAACTGGCACATGTTGGAAAGCGGCCGCAACATGAGTGAAATGCCCTTTGCAAGGCACATCAGCACAGCATGCACTCAGCATCGGCCACGCAGTGCCACCCAGCCGTTACGATTAAAGCCCACAACAGGTTCATTGGCAAGTACAAGTAAGGCAGCTTAAAACGCCCCCCCTAGCGACCCGTCGCTCGAGGAGTTTGGGCATCGATGCCCTTGCCGGACATTCTGAACTTGATGAACTCACAAGATCCTGTCCCAGCGCAAATGACAGCAGGATCGCACCTCGCATAACCCCTGTGTACAGTCGCTCCAGTGCGGCCGCTCCTTCACCTCGCAACAGCAGCGCGGCTGGCGCCAATGATTGGTATCCCCACCCAAAAACTGCTTGTGCGATATACACAGTGTAATTGCTTTGCACCCTTGCATTGCGTGACAAGTGCAAGGTCGACCTACGTCCCGTTCTGTGACAATCTGCATCGGCGGTACCAAAAGACAGGACTATGCTCAGGTCAGTATGTCACGCACGGCACGTGCCCGCGCCCATTGGGTCTTTGGCGGTCAACGTCTCTGTCTCGAGCAAGTACCTAAACAACCCAAATTTTGGGAAGCTCATCACTTCTTGTTCTGCAAAAGGCTGCTGGAACACTGAGTGAGATGTGGGACTCGACTGATTTGTGAGCAGTGATACTGTAGGGCCAGTAGAGGTGCACAACCTGAAAAAACCGACTGCACGACATAGCAGTTTGCCATGCCCTGTATTATAGTAAGCTCATCATTGAGAAAGGAATTCCCAGGTCATATCTTTGCTTTCAGGCGCAATGACTCCATCAGCCGCAACAGTTGGCAGCTTTCCTGCTGCCAACAGATTTGCGGTGCTCCTCGTGACTCGCAGTGCAGCATTGACAGCCGTAGAGGAGGACTGATAAACAAGGGTGTATTCAGCGGCAGATTTTCAGCCTGGTTGCACGCCAAGGCTCCCCAATCCTGAATGGAGGCAGCGCCCAGAAGGCACGAAGAGCGATGGAACATCACCAGGTCAGCAGTCGAGCGCTGTCATCAAGTCTCTCAACCCTAGGCTGAAGCATGGTGGCTGTGCCGCAAACAACCAGCCCACGCTTTCAGCAAAAAGCTGCCCTTGCGGCTGGCTGACAGCCCCTGTTGGACGGAACGCCCTGCACCCTTGTGCAACTGCAGCATGTCACTGCAACCGACACATGTCGTCACTTGAGAGGCGCCATGTGTTGGCGCAGAGCAAGTTGGTCTTGAAACCACTGCTCTGACATACGCGGTGGATTAATCCGCAATGCGATGGGGGCGCACACACCTTTAGGGCATTAGGGCTGGACGCGAGGCGCGTCAGATCACATCGCGACTGCTTGAGCTGTAGTGATCTTGATGGCGTCTAGAACAGGCTGGATTCTAGCAATAGTGGCAGCGTGCGCCCTCAGCGGCCTGGCCACTGGTGCCAGGCCCCGCGCTTCATCACGGGGCGCTGACATCGCAGGCCCAGGGGCTGTAGAGTTTGCAGGGGATCTAAGGGACTCGCTGACATCGACGCAGCCCGTGCCCGGCGCCGGTGGAACGCTGCGTGCCGTGGCAGCAAGGCACGACATCCTGGTGTGGATGATGCGGCTGAACAGTAGCCAGTGTACCAGCGCAGCAGCAACCCCATGCTATAACATCTATACAATCAACAGTACGACCGGCGAGCTGCTGTGGTTTGCATACAGGTGGGTCGGGCGTCCCCGTCATCGTTGCCGCCAGGCTGCTGCCCGTTGCTCATGGGCAGCCTGCGCCCATATGGCCGCGCCCCCCCCCCCCACACACACACACCCACACACACCATTAATCCCTCCACCTGCATGAACTCCGGCGCCTTGATTACATGCTCGGCCACCCACAGCACCGACATCACGGGCATCAAGGGCGCAGCGCTCGGCCGCCGCGCCCTCTACTTCACGACCTGGTCCGGCCCCGGCCTCTACTCCGTCAGCCTCGCCTCCGGCCGCGTGCGCTGGCAGTTCCCCCTCAACAACTGGTTCGCATACTGGCGCAAAGAGATCGACCTCCCCCCGTCCGCGAGCTTTGAGGACGCGGCGGAGGGCGGCGCCGGCACCGTGTTCGCAACTGCGGCCGGCCCACCCGCGCGGGTCTACGGGCTAAGAGTCAAACGCGGGCCGACGGAGCAGCGGTGGGAGTGGAGGGCGGACCTGCCGCTGGGGCGGCTGGCTGACGTGGCGGGCCCTGAGGAGGCGGACTCGTGCCGCCGCCGAAGCCTGGTGGGGAACCGCGGCGGCGGAGCCGATGCGGAGGGCGGCGGCGGCAGCAGCAGCGGCGCAGGCGTGCTTGCTGACGACGATGATGATGATGGTGAAGGCGCGGACTGCTTCGTGGGCGCCCCGCAGGCGCCCGCGCCGGCACCGCCGCCGCCGCCGCCCAAGCCGGTGCTGTACCTGGCTCTCGTCAGCCCCGACGGCTCCGGCAGCTGGCTGCAGGCGCTGTCGCTGGCCGACGGCTCGCCGCTGTGGACCGGCGAAATCGAGCCTGGCGTCACGTTTGAGCGCATGGAGCTCGACGGGCCGCGGCTGCTGGTGGCAGACGAGGAGGCGGGGGTGATTTTGGCGTATGACAAGGCAACGGGGCAGCTCCTGTGGCGGCGCGAGGGCGCCTTCTGCGCGACGCCGAGCCCGATCGCACGTGTATACGCGCCGGAGCGGCCACGCACGCGCAGCGGCGACGCCGGCGGCGCCGGCAGCAGAAGCAGCCGCGGCGGCGGACGGGGTTTGCAGGGCAGCAATGATGGTAGCGGCAGCGGCGGCCACAGCAGTGTCGGGGGCGTTCTCTTGCTCTCTCGCGACTGTGACGCGCTCGACGGCCTCTCGGCAGTTGACAGCGCGACGGGCAAAGCCCTGTGGACGGGCCTCGACGCACCGCACGCCGCCCGCGCCGACGGCGGGTGCTCGTGGCTCGAGGTGGACGGGGGCGTCGCGTACCTAGGCTGCAACTGCCCCGCTGATGACGCCCCCGTGGCCGCCCGAGGCGCCACCTCACCACGACCGCGATTGAAACTCCGGCAGCGCGGCCGCCTCGACGGCCAGCCGCGGCTGCGGCCGCGCCACGGCGCCAACACAAGCACGGTGTGTGTGTATGCCGTTGACCTGGTCACGGGAAAGCGCGAGTGGTGGAGCGAGGTGGAGATCCCGGGTGTCGCAGCGTTCGACCCCCTCGGACAGGTGTGGGGCCAAGGCCCTGTGGTCATGCGCCCAAGCTCGCGCCGCGCCGCTCTTGGCGGCGACGGTGGCAATGGCGGTGTCCCCGCGCAAGGTGGCGGGCGCATTACCAGTGGCGACGGCAGCGACGGCGGCGGCGGCGGCAGGGTGGTTGCTTTCCTGACAAACACCACAGTCGTCGGGGTCAGTGCTTTAAGCGGCAAGGCGTTGTGGCAGCTGACGCTGCCGCCTGGCGAGTGGCTCGCGCCCTGGCAGCTGCCGGCCCAGATGCTGCCGCCCGGGGACGAGCGCCGCGTCGGCGCGAGCCCGCTGCTGCTGCTGCACTCGCTGCGCGGCGCGGGCAACCGGACGTCCGTGTATGCGTTGGACGGCCTCAGCGGCAAGCAGGCGTGGACGCGGGCGTTCAACGGCTCCATGCAGCCGCCGCTGCACCCGTCTGACGGGGGCTTCGCGCTGCCCGTCGGGCCGCTCGTGTTTTCGGAGGCCTGCCGCCGCGGCCGCTGCTGCCTGCGGGCGCTCAACGCGACGACAGGCAAGCAGGCCTGGGCGGTGTGCCTCGACGCGGAGCGCGGCACCGACCCGACCAACCCGCGCGCCCAGTTTGCGATCTGGGTCGTCACCCTGGTAACGATCGCGTCCGTCGCGGCGCTCATCCTCGGCGCCGCGCTGCTGTACGTCCACCGCTGGGCGGACGAGCGCTCGCTGCTCAGCGGCGGCGGCGACCAGGGCAGCGAGTATGAGGCGCTGGCGCCGAGCGGGCGGCGGCACCTGGCACCCGGCAGCCGCGGGGGGTCGAGCGGGTCGGACGACGAGGGCGGGGGCGGCGGCACCGCACCGCGCCTCAGCTTGTTTGCGCGTGCGGGCGGTGCAGCGGCGACGGTGCTGGGCGGCCCGCCCAGCCCGGGCAGCATCGCCGCAGCTGCAGTCGCGCTGGACAGTGGCAGTGGCAGCGGCCAGGGAGCAGGCGGCGCCAGGGTTGGTGGGTTGCTCGGGCAGCAGCTGTTTGGCGGGCGGGAGCGCGTGCCGCCTAGGGGCGCGAGGCGGCCAGCGGATGATGCGGCGGCGGCACAAGTCGGTGCCGGCGGCCCCGCCATTCCGTACCGGCCCAGGGTCTCTTAGTAAGTACGTGAGCTGTATTTTTTCTTGCGCTGTGCATCGTGTGTTGGCGCGTTGTCTCCATCACCATGAACACGGCAGCCCTTCATTTTGGGGAGTGTGCTTGATGTAGTGTTGTGCAGGTGCTCAGCTGCAAGGTGTGATCCATGCCGCATCCAGGATTGGCAGTGTACATCTGCGCATGCAACGCCTTGTAATTCAGTCTGGGGAGTTGGGCCTGTGAGTGCTGGCCCTTAGGCAGACCAAGAGTTGGGATTGACCAGGGGTCAACCTCTCATGCCAAAGCCAGCGTGGCGGGCTTGATGAGGTCACCTATGAAGCAAGTTATATATCAGAGTTGCATGCAGCGCGTGCGGCTGCATGCAACCGCATGCAGTTTTCTGAATGATGGGCCTTGCTTGGGCTGAACTGGGGAACAGAGCCACTCACGTGACAAGTGGAGAACCAGCATGGCCGGATAGGAGACACCCAGAGTACATCCACATCTTGAACATGCCCATGACCTTTCTCGGGCGTTGTGCTACATGATACAATGGCCACTTGACATCCTTCTGGCTAGTGGGCAGCTTCTCAAGGACCGCCTGTGACCTGTGATTATCATACTGTATACTTGCGACGAGAAGGTGGTTGTAGTGTTTGTCAAAAACCATTTCTTGAGCGCAAAGCTGCTTACAAGATCTACGTGTCCGACCGTGCTACTCGACAGCCCTTGGCTTGGGTGCGCGATTATCTGTGTCAAACGTGTTTTGGCTGCCAGACGCCGCTTGCTAGCACTCGGGCCTAAAGTCCCTAGGAACGCCTTGCGGCGCGAACAACGCTCGGCGGCGCAGCGCGAGTGGCGCGGGGCGTGGGGCACGCAATTCGTCCAAGCCTTCGGCATTTTGCAGCAGGCAATCGCCCAGGCAGCGACAAGGCAGGGCGCTAGGCGGCAGCAGGCGCCAGCCTGAGCGCCAGCCCATCGCACCATGCAGCACCCGCCGGCTGCGCCGCACGCCCTGCCCGTGCCCAAGGTGCAGCTGCCCGATGATGGCGACCCCGTGCCCGGCGCGACGCGGCTGGTCAACCAGGGGTACCGCTTCAGCGCGGACACCGATCAGATCGGGGAGGGCACGTACGGCAAGGTGTTCCGCGGCTGGGACCTGGCTCGCCACGACAAGGTGGCCCTGAAGATGATTCGCACGGACAGCGAGAAGGAGGGCTTCCCAATCACCGCCATCAGAGAGATAAAGATCCTCAGCAACCTGAAGCACGACAACATCGTCAACCTGCGGGAGATCGTGCGCGGCGAGGGTGAGGGCGACGCGCGCAGCGCGCCGCGCAGCTGGTCGTCATGCGGCCGCCATGCGTGGGGCCGGCTCATGCACGTCCCACGCGGGAGCCGCCGCTGCACCAAACGAGCGCACGTTGCCGCCGCCCGCCATGCGCAGTGGACGCGGCCAGCGCCTACAAGGGCGCGATCTACATGGTGTTTGACTACGCTGAGCACGACCTGACGGGCATGATCGACTCTTACAAGGGCAAGCTCACCGTCACACAGGCGCGGCCCCTTGCCTGCTCCCGCGACCGTGTGGGGCCCCGCTCTTGCAGAGCTTGGCCTTGTAGGCCCTTTCCACGGCGCCAGCGGCGCGTGTCGCTGGCCGATTTGGACTGGTAGTAAAGTCATCGGGGTGCCCGGCATTCGAGCGGAAAGCGCGATGCTGCGCGCCGCCCTTCCAAACGCCCGCAGGTCAAGTGCATTATGATGCAGCTGCTGCGGGGCCTGTCCTACTGCCACGCTAACGGGGTGCTGCACCGCGACCTCAAGGCCGCGAACATCCTCATCACACGCGAGGGGTGAGGCGGCGCTGCATGGCCAGGGGTATCTGCGCCATAGGCCAGGCGGTGCTACTGGAAGCAGCTGCCGCTCAGGTGCAACAGCTGCATTTGGCCTGGGGCTTGAGAGGCTGCACGCACTGCGACCCAGGGAGCGCCCCTCAGCCCGCTGCGCCCTTGTGCGCTGCCCTGCAGCATCCTGAAGCTGGCTGACTTTGGCCTAGCGCGCACCTACCTGGAGGAGGGCAGCCAGAAGATGACAAACAGGGTCATCACGCTCTGGTACAGGTGTGCAATGTTGATGGTGGTGCATTTGTCATTGGGGGGGCCGCATGCGATTCGAGCGGGGTGCCATGCGGTTGAAGGGGAGGGGGGGGCGGGGCGGTGCACTGCGATTGGGAGGGGGTGGTGCCCGGCGCTCAGGACGAGCACCTGGAGCCTACCAGCTTGCACGGCCTGGGCCGAGGCCTGCATTCAAAGTGTCAGTGTGGTCAGCCACACAGCCCCCCGCCCACACGCCGCCAGCTGCCGCACCACGCCGCCACGCCGATCGCCCTCCGTCCGCCCGCAACGCTGCCGGTCGCCGCACGCCGCCCCTCGCCGCTTAGGCCCCCTGAGCTGCTGCTGGGCGCGGAGCACTACGACCCTAAAATCGACGTCTGGTCTGTCGGCTGCATCTTCGCGGAGCTGCTGTCTGGCAAGCCCCTGTTTCCAGGTGAGAAGAGTGGCCCGCCCGCTCTTGTCCCCCCCTGGAGGGCGCTGCGGCGGCGCAGGTCCAACGGCCCGCCTGCAGCGTCAAAAGGGTCGCTCTCTGGGGGTCTTGTCAAGGTGTGACGCCGGTTTGGGTCGCGACCCTCCATGCAGGCAACGACGAGGCCAGCACGCTGCGGCGCATCTTGGACTTCATGGGCTTGCCCACCAACAAGACCTGGCCCGGCATTGAGGAGTGGCCCTTGTGAGCCTCCCACATGCACGCGTGCAACGCTGGCGGCCGTGCGCAGCCTGAGATTTGGAGGGGCATGGGCCAGATGGGGCTCTCCTCGCTAGGCCCACTTGCTTCAGACTAGCGGCCGTGGGCTCTTGCAGCCTTGCTGAGCCTTGATGTGTGCCCTGGCTTCCCCACTCACCAGCTACAAGGACATAAACAAGACCAACCTGCAGCCTGACAACAACTCGCGCTTCGTGCGGTGGTGAGCCCTGTGCAGGACCTGCAAACTGGCAAGGGCGCCGCGTTCCTTGCCTTCCACCCCCACGCTGGACTCTCGATGAGCCTGCTTTTCGCTCGACTCCCGCTGTCATCTGCTGCCCTACTTGCGACTCCCACCCTTCAACAGCCATGCAGCCGCCATGCAACCGCCATGCAACCGCCATGCAACCGCCATGCAACCGCCATGCAACCGCCATGCAACCGCCCCAGGTGCAAGGAGCACCTGATGGACCAGGCGGCGGTGCCCCTGCTGCAGAGGATGCTGACGCTCGACCCACGCAAGCGCGTGACCGCCTGCGAGGCTCTCATGGTGGGTGGGACCTACCGCAGACGAAGCGGACGCAGGGACGGCTTGGGCGCTGTGGAACCCCCCCGGAGGAGGCTGGCTGCGCCGCGGCCCCCAGCCTCCGCGGTATTGCGTTTGGCAACCACTTCCGGCTGCCGTGTTATCCTACAAACCCCAACCGCAGTCTTCTTGCATGCACCTGTCATGCGAACCACTGATCGCCTGGCCCACACCGCCACGGCATGCCCCGCCCCGCCCGCCTCCGCTGCCTCTTGTGGCGCCGCAGGACCACTACTTGTGGGACGCGGCCCCGCGGCCCTGCAAGCCCTCTGAGCTGCCCAAGCTGCCAGACTCCCACGAGTTCACGACCAAGAAGAGCCGCGACAAGCGCCACCACCAGGCGCAGCAGCAGCAGCAACAGCAGCAGCAGCAGTATGCCCAGCAGCAGCAGCAGCAGCAACAGCAGCAGTATGTGCACGCCGGTCGCTTGCCGTACGGCGCGGCGCCAGGGTACGGCAGCGGCGGCGTGCAGGGGCACGCACCGCCGCACTTGCAGCAGCCCGGCGGCCACGATGGGAGGAACGTGCGGCAGCGCACGGGCCCGCCCCCATCAGGTGAGAGCCAATGCAGCTGCCACACACGCATGTGTAAAAGCATGTCAGCCGCTCTGGATATTCGCGGCTGTGCTAATGAGTGTCTCACTCCGCTGTACTGCCCTTGCTTCTTGCTCACTGCTGCCGACAGGGTATGTCATGCCAGCTATGGGCGGCGCCGTTGCGCCCCCCGGAATAGCGCCTGGCGCGTACGGGGCGCCGGCACCCATGGCCCCCTATGGCGCCCCGCCGCCTGTGGGGCGGGGCGCTGGGCGCGGGTACGCCCCACCGCCTGGGCCGGCCGGCCGCGGATTCACGCCTGGCAGCCAGGGGGGCCCCATGCCGCCGGGTTTTGCAGGGCAGCAGCAGCAGCAGCGTCAGGACAGGAGCTCGAGTGGTGGTGGCGGGCATTACGGGCGGTGAAGGTGGGGGCTGAGCTGTCGTGCTGCTCTCGACAAGGTGACTGATTTACGGCCTGCTGCTTGCATTGGGATAAATGCATCATCAACGCCGGCTGTAAGTTATGCAACCACACCTTATGCCATGGGGGGGGCATGGTTTGAAACCAGCAGCAGCTTCGCGGCTAGCAAGTGACAGCGGCGGTGCATGCAACAGCGCTACATGCCTGCGTTACTGCAGTAAGGCATGAACGAAGCCGATACATCCAGCAGCGCCGCCTGTGAGCGCGAGATATGCTGCCGGAGAGATGACAGAAGCCGAGATCGGTCCAGTGCGGGACCAGCTGTACTCTGACAAGCAGAAGATTCGGAAGGTTTGAACCAAAAATCGGGTAGTGCGCCTCGACCTCTCCGCACGTACTTGCTCACGGGGCGCCAGATCGTTTTCTCTGTGTGCAGGAGGGCATCAAGCGGCTGGAACGCCTGTTAGACAGCCCAGAGTTCAAATTAAAGCTGGACAGACGCACCGCCAGGATATGGCCCGAGGATGGCATTCCATGTGCGCTCGATGCAGTCGGCCGCTGATGGTCACCCGGGTGCAACTGATGGGGGGCAGTTTGGGGACCCCGCGCGCACCAGCTGCAGCGCGTATGCACTGTCAGCAGCGTTCGAATTCTAATCGGCCCGCCCATCTTTGCGAGAGCCGTTGCTGTCGGAGCGCCCTCCCTCCAGAGCTCCTGGCATGACTCGGGCAGCTGGCACCCAGCGCCTCCGCCCGCGCCCTGCGCAGTGGCGTCATGGCCGGGCCTGGTGGACGTGTACCTGAGGCACCTGAAGAAGGGCGGCGACCTCGCCGCCAAGCGCTCCGGCGGCGACGTCGCGGGCGTGAGGCTGCTGCGGCGCATCGTCGCCGCGGCCGACGACGAGGAGCGATGCGGTGGGCGGCGTGGCGGGCAACCGCATGGGCTGGGGCGCAGGCGCTGGCTGGCTGCATGCTGCGGTGCTGGCGCCATGCAACCCAGCCTGCGCCTTGTTATGAGTATCGCACCCCATCAATGGAGCCGCATGCGGCGCAGCACCCCTCACGATGGCCGCCCTGCCGCGCTTGCAGGCCCCCACGCCTGCCACGTGCTGCGCCGCACGCCGCAGCTCTTTGCGTTCGTTGGGGACGCCCTCCACACGCCGGATGCCTTCAAGGGTGGCACCGGCACGGAGCTGTGCATGCTGCTGCAGAAGCAGCTGCTGAGCAACCCGGCCTACTGCCAGCGTGTCCCGGTCGCCAAGTTCATTGGTGAGCAATGGAGGTGCAGCTACAGACTGGCAGGGCCGGTGTATACCCTGCCCTAGTGATGAAGTTGGCATTGCGTGTCCCATCCTGCAGTGGGTGGATACCCAACAACTGAGCGTATCTACCGGGTGTGCTTGTGGAGCGATGGAAAGTGCGGGGCATGACTCAGTTGCAAGCAGAAGCTGGCCCCCACAAACCTAGTTGTCAAGCCCGCCCCCTCAACCCCTCACCATGACCCACGCCCGCCTGCCCAGTGGTAGCAAGAAAAGCACTCATCTCCTCCTCCACAATTCCCTGGCCTGACCAGAAGTCCTGGGCCCCATTATGGATCACATGGAATCGCTGCTGGACCCCCAAGCCCCGCCGGCATCGCGCGCGCATGCGTCCACCCAGCGCGGCGCGCCGCCCGGCGGCAGCGGCGTCATCGCGCCGTCTGAGGAGCTGCAGCGGCTGTCGGGGCTGGTGCTGGCGCTGCTGACGCAGGCGCCGGGCGTGCTGCCGCCGGGGACGGCGCAGGACGTGCTCGTGTTCTTGGGGAACGTGATCAAGGCCATGAACGAGCAGAGGTGAGCCGTGGGGCCGCTGTTGTAACAGGCCTGCGTCGTCCCAGCAGCAGCGCCAGGCTCGGGCGCTTTTTCGCAGGGGCTGGGACCCAGCGCGCCGCCGCTAGCCATCCGATTCTGCGCTGCCCCAATTGTGTGCGATCCGCTCCCCTCCTCCCGCCTACAGCAGAACACCCGCCGCCCTTGCACCCTCTTCGCACGCTCCCGCAAAGGGAGTTCTCCAAGACCGCCCTCAACGCGCTGCAGGCGCTGCAGCACCTGCTGCTGGCCTGCGGCCACTCGCTGCGGGGCGTGCCGCTGTACGAGCAGGCCAGCCACGTGCAGATGTACATCAAGCGCGCGTGGCGTGAGGGACGGCTGCCGCGCTTCAAGGTGGGCTGGCGAGCCGGCGCGCGGCCCCGCATGCTTGTGCTGCGCCTTGGAATGAGAACAGCATAACGTTTGTGGGTTGTTCGCTCCCCCCGCGCGCCCGCCATCACATGATGAGTAATGCACCCTCCACGCCGCCCCGTGATGCAGGAGGCTCTGTACGGCTACTGCCGCGCTGCGCTGCGGCTGGGCCTGCTGCAGGCGCTGGGCCCCGTGGCGGTGTCGGAGGTGCAGCAGCTGGTGCTCAACGACCTCACAGCTGATGAGTTCAGCTGGTGAGGATGAATTCTGGCTGGGCCTGGGTTGACATTGAGTTCTCTCAAGGAGTTGCCAGATTCATCATATGTGTGTCTGTCTGTGCATATGTGTGTGTGTGTATGCAAGAGAGTAAGAGCGACTGTGTGTGTATGCGCATGCGTGTGTGTGTGTACCCTGTGTGCGTGTACGTGTCTATGTCTGTGTGCGCGCGCAATTTTGTGTGTGTGTGTGTGTGTGTGTGTGTGCATGAGTGGCGCTCTCCTGCGCATGTGCGAGCGCGTGTGGGGCCGATCCTACATTGGCGAGGCCATCTGCCGGTGCTGCCCGTAGCTGCGGATCAGGCGGGGTTGGTGCAAGTCTGGAGCAGGGGCACAGGTTGCCGCTTGCATGTGGAGAGGCCTGGCCTCATGCGCGCTCTGCTCCGCTCCCAAAGGCTGCCACCATGGACTCGCTACCGTTGCCTTGATTGGAAAAATCCTCCAACCCCCAACGGCGCAGGGACACCGAGGGCGGGCAGCCGGGCGCGCCACTGGCGCGCCACCATGCGGCGCTGGCGGCGCTCGCGGGGGACCTCTTTCACTACGGCCAGGCCTTCCACGAGCAACAGCAGCAGCAACACACCTCGGCAGTGGCGGCGGCGCAGCCGTCCCAGCCGCACCCGCAGCAGCAACAGCAGCAGCAGCAGGGGTGCGGACAGCAGCGGCGGCGGCGGGCCGGCCGGGGGTCGGGGTCTGACGGCGGCGGCAGCGATGGCGGGGACGTGGACGCAGATGACGAGGTGATGGGAGAGGAGGAGCTGCTGGAGCTGCCGAAGAAGCGATCTCGGGTGACGGCCCCAATCAGCCGCCTCGTCGACTTCTGCTCGGACCGCGCGGCGCGCTGGGGCCCCCCCGCCGCCGCGCTGCTCCGCCAGCACGGCGCCGCCGCCCTCGCGGCCGCGGCGGAGGGCACCCACGCAGCGGCATCCGCAGCGGGCGGCGGCGGGTGCTGCTACGCGCTGCTGCTGCTCCGCGGTCTCGCGGCGCGCGCGCCGGCGATGCTCGCCGCCGCGGCCTCGGAAGCGGCGGCGGCGGCGGGCGGC
>NW_014013354.1:6013-7295 GCF_000611645.1 Monoraphidium neglectum | reverse complement strand
GCGCGGGGCCGCCGCTGGGGTCTCAGAAGCGGTGGGACGAGCTGCTGTGGCTGCTGCGCGTCGCGCGCGAGTTGGCGCTGACGTGGCCCACGCTGCTGCACCCGGTCGCAACCTCGCCGCCCCCAAACGGCGCCCCCTTGACCGTCGCCGCGGGCGCGGCGCGGCGGCAGCAGCCGGAGCGGGAGGCGCAGGCGGCGGAGGCGGGGCGGCTCTGGCAGGGGGTATTTGACGCGACCCTCAATTTTGGCGCGGCGTCTCGAGGCGCAAAAGGCGGCCCGGGGGCAGCGGCGGCGGCGGCGCACCAGCACCAGCACCAGCACGGCGCCGCCGCCGCCTGCTTCGGGCTGCTGCCGGCAGTCCAAGAGGCGGCCTCATGGCTGCTGCAGTCGCAGCTCTCCTGCCGCCTGCTGGCCGCCGCGGCCGGCGCGCCCAACGCCGCCGCCCTCGCGGCACGGCTGCGGCCGCTGTGGGCGGCGCCGCTGCGCGACCCGGAGGCGGCGCTGCTGGCGACGATCGCGTCCTGTGGACGGCTGGCCGGCGCAGGGCGAGAGGACGGGGACTTGCTGGGGTCCCTCGTGACTGCCTGCATCCAGACGATCACCGGCGGCGGCCCCGGCGGCGCCAGCGCGACCGCGTTGGCCGCGGCGCCCCCGCTCGGCCCGCGCCCGCCGGTGCTTGCGGCCCTACACGCGCTGCTGCTCGCGCCGCCGGCGCTCGGCGGCGCCGCGCTGCTTGAATTAGACAGTGAGGGCGCGCGTGCGGCGCCGGACGACGAGGCGCTGGGCGCCACGGGCGCGGGCGCGCCGCTGGTCGGCAGCGGGACGCTGGCGGCGCGCGTGCTGGCCCAGGTGGATGCATGGGAGGCCGGCCTCGCGCCGCCCAGCCTGCTGCAGTCGCCCGCGCTCGCGGCTGAGGCCGCGGCGGCGTCCGCCGCCGGCTCGAGCTTGGGCGCCGGGCTGGCGGCCGCGCGCAGCGGCGCTGCAGCGGCGGCGGCGGCGGTGCCCTCCGCGCCCGGCGGTGCATGCGGCAGCGCGGTCGGCCTGGCGTGCGGTTGGTGGGCGCCGGACGCGGAGGCGTCGCTGGCGGAGCGCCAGCTCAGCGCGCTGGAGCCCGCGTGGCAGCGGCTGGCGCGGCGCCTGGAGGCTGCGCGGGCGGCGGGGGTCGCGGCACGGGTGGCTGCCCTGGATGAGAGCGAGCGATGCGGCGGCGGCGGCGGCGGCGGCGGGGTCGAGGACGAGGACGAGGCGGCGGAGGGCGGGGCAGGCGGAGGTCGGGCATCGGC
>NW_014013354.1:0-5585 GCF_000611645.1 Monoraphidium neglectum | reverse complement strand
GGGCGGCGGCAGCCGGGGGGGCGCGGCAGCTGATAGGCGCCCTCCAGGACATCTCCGGCCGCTTGGAGATTCGCGTCGCCCGGCCGCCGTTCGGCGCCCCCGAGGGCGCCGCCGCAGCGGCCGCTGCTGCCGCCGCCGTAGCAACGGCGGAGGCGGCGCGCCTGCACCTGCTGCCACTGCTGCAGGCCGCGACGGCGGCCGCCGCGCTGTCCGCAGCGGCGGCTGCGCAGCGGGCGCCGCCGCCGAAGACCATCGAGCTTGCGGCGTCGCAGGAAGAGCCGATGCATGTTGATTGCGATCTACGAGATGACCGCGCGGCGCGGCCGCTGGCGGCGCCCCTGCATGCGGGGCGGGAGGACGTGGCCGCGCTGCTCGGGCCGCAGCTGTGCCTTGCAGTCGCGTCGGCGCTGCTGTGCGCGGGGCCGGCGCTCGTGGTGAGTGCCGGCGTGCAGGAGGGTGGTCGGAAAATAATCAGTGTGCAGGACCTTCAGCAATGGCAGTACCAATGCGTTGTCAGCATCCACTGTGGGGTCTGGACTGCCCGCTTGGACTGCAGTGCTTCCTTGGGCTGCTAGCTGCCGTCATCAGACATGGGGATCCCTTCCGGCCCCAGAGTCTAACGCTCACACCCCACACACCACAGGCCCTGCTGCCCGACCCCTCGACCTTCTACAGCGGCGCCCCCCTCCTACGCCAGCTCAGCCTCCTGTCCTCAGAAATCTCGCGCCTCGGCCGCCTGCGCCACGGCGCGGTCGCGGACGTTGCGGCGGCGCTTGTGGGCGCGTGCGGGCTGCTGGAGGGCGCCGCGCAATCTGCTGCAGCGGCGGCTGCCGCGGCGGCGGAGGCGGGGGCGGACTTGGACGCAGGCCGAGACGCGCGGGCGCGCGAGGTGGGGTTGAGAAAGGGGACATGGAGGGCGTGCTCATGGGCCCACTTTGCACGGCTGCCCCCTTGGTCTTTTCATCATGACGGGGGTTGGCATGGAGCCCACACGCTGACAGCCCAGCCGTTCCCCAGAGTGGCATTCCCGGTGTGTCTGCAGGGCGCCTGCCCTGCGGCCAAGGTGGGCCCTCAACGGCTGGCCCTGGCCGCTGGTTCAGCCCGTTGAGCGGTTCCCGCGCCCTGCTCGCCCCCGCCGCAGCCCGCCACCTTGGACGCCGGCTTTGACGACGACCTCGACTTCGGAAAGGTCCCCGCCTTCAAGCGCCCGGCCGCGACACCCGCGGTGCTCACCACGCACCCAGCCACCAACGCCGCTGCCGCCCTGCAAGCGACGCAGGTCGCCGCCGCCGCCGCGGCCGGCTCGGCGGCCGGCCACGCGGCGGCGGCGGCGGCCAGTGGCGGGCTGTTTGGCGGCAAGGCGTACGGCGGGGCACAGGGTGTTGAAGGGTCCGCGCTGCGCGTGCTACGAGCCCTGGCAGAGGCGGACGGCGCGGCGGTGTCGGGCTGTGTGCTGCGGCTGTGGCAGGCGGTGCACTCGACGAAGGGCGCTGCGCCCGCCGAGCAGCTGGTCGAAGAGATGGCTGATGTCATGGTGACGGCGGTGTGCTCAGGTCCGCACGTGTGTGTGATTGAGGGGGAGGTCGGCCCGATCGAGTGCGCGCGCGACCATGCGCGTGCGTGAGCGTGTGCAAGCTATTGTACCTGGCAGTGCTGGCGATTCAAAGCGGTCCCCGCTCGAGCGCAACGCGTCGGGCTGGCCTCGGGCTGGCCTTGGGCCAGCCTCTCCGGTCATGACTCATGGTGCCCCTGCATCAACACATGCCATGCCCCAACGCACAACGTACAACACAGGCACCTGGCTCGACGCGCGGTCGGCCGTTATGATGCTCGACCAGCGCCAGGGGCTGCTCAGCGGCAAGGCCCACGGCCCCGCGCGCGTCTCCGCCGCGCTCGCGCTGCTCTGCCGCCTCGCCGCCGCGGCCGCCGCGCGCGGCGCCGCGGGGGCGCTGCTGGAGACGCGGGCGGAGCGGCGGCGGCACGAGACTGCGTCGGCTGGGGCACAGGGGGAGGGGGAGGCCATGGAGGATGACTGCGAGGAAGAAGACACCGTCATGGATTCGATGACAGACGTGCGATGACAGCCCCTGGACTCGTCCGCACAAACCTGGCGGCCAGCCGGAGGGGGGGGCAGGCGCCTGTTTGCTGATGCCGGCGGCACAGCAGCCGGCTCTGATGTAGCCAGGCAGTTTGGCTAGACCACGTGTTGCATTTGGTCCATCAACAGAAGCCCCAAAGCTCCTGCCCGCCCACCAATCCAACAGGTGCTGTTGGAGGCGTGCGACCGCATGGCTCACATGCAGATGGTCGACCCGCAGGTCTGTGGTCCACGGCACCCACCGCCAATCGCCTCGCGCACACCCGAGCCCCGTTGCCCCTCCCTCGCACTCCCCACTGGCGGAGCTCCGCCCTTGATGCTGCTGCCTCGTCAGCATCGCTCGCGCCCTACCAATCGTGCCTCAATCACGGACGCTACCCCCTCTCCGACGGCTCGCCATCGTCATGATCCCTCAACCCACCACCATGCAGGGCGGTGAACCACATGACCCCCTCCCAGATCACCTGCGCCTGCAGCTGGGCCGCACCCTGGCAGCCTTCACCCTGCTGCACCCCCAGCTCTTCGGCCGCGACGGCCAACTGCGACCCCTCGCGCCACAGCTTAAGGCGCTGCTCTTCGACGGCAGCTACGCCGTGCGGGAAGCCGCCGGGCAGCTGCTCTGCCTGCTGCCGATGGCGGCCGGGGAGCCGCTGCGGATGATGACGCAGGAGCTCGAGGCGTTCCTCCCTTTGCAGCTTCCGAGGCAGCTGCAGCGCGCGAGATTGGGCGGCGCGGTGGCCAGCGGCAGCGACAACTTGGACGGAGGAGAAGCGGAGCCCGCAGGCATGACCTGGGAGACCGCGGCAAAGAGGCTCGCCAACGCTGCGGCCGGCCGCGACGGCGGGGCGGCGGGCGCGCTCGCCCTCGCGCCGCTGTGGGAGACGGGCGTGCTGCAGCTGCTGGAGGCGGCGCTGGCCGCGCCCGCACTGGAGCAGCGGGCGCTGCTGCTGCTGTGCGGGCATGGCTGTGCTGCGCAGACGGCTGTTGACGCGGCTAACCTGCAAGTGGGTTTGCATCGGTGGGACGTTGAGGGGCTGCATGCACGCACGCACGCACGCACGCACGCGCACGCGCGCACACACACACACACACACACACACACACACACACACACACGCACGTGCACGCGCGCACGCATGTGCGTGCGCACAGTTTTTGCAGCCAGGGGGCAGACCTGTGTTGTGAGGGGAGTGATTGCAGCAGACATGCACCTGAGCAGTGAGGCTGCCGCGGCTTGCATTCATCGGCTTGGCCCGGCCTTGCAGCTCCTTTGACGTCTGCCGCCCCTCACGCCCACAGGAGCGGGTGCTGCCGCTGTGCGCGGCCGCCGCCGAGGTGCTGGCCGCCTGCAGCGGGTACACGCCCGACCGCACCCCCTGCGCCCTGTACCACGGCCCCGTGCTCGCCTGGGAGTGGCTGGTGGGTTGCTGGGGCCTGGCAGCTTCCAGGCGCGGGGCGCATGGGTGGATCGTCCTCCTGCACTTGCGGGCGGTCAACTTTGTGCTACACGCAGGAGCGCGCACCTGCTCACATGTGTGAACACCCACACCACAAACAAGCATTCGCCCACAACTACTTGAATACACACACGTCCATGTATGTACACCCCTGATTCCTTAGGTCACCACGGGCCTCGAACTGCGGCAGCTGCTCGCGGCCCGTCACGTGCTGGCTGCGCCACGCGCCTTGAGCGCCTCGGTAGCCGCCGATGTCTACACCGTCGTGCCTGGTGCGCATGGGAGGGGGATTCTCCTCGGCAGTGCATTACAACGCAGCTGTGGCTAAAACTTCAGCCACCCATCGCAGTGATTGCTGCACACGTAGTTGCATGTTGAATTGCCATGCAAGGACCTGCTAGCTGTCACTGCGATAAAGTTCTCCTCACCTCGCCACCCTGGCGTGCTCCCACAGAGCCCGAGTTTGCGCGGCGCTTCGGCGGCCCCCTTCTGTCCGCGCTCGTCATGCGCCGTGACAAGGCCGGCCTGCAGCAGCTGAGCCAGCTGCTCGGCCACGCGTCCCCTGCGGCCATGATGGAGTCGATGTTTGGGCAGGCCATGGGGCCGCTGCTTGCGCTGGCCGCGTGCCCGCAGCAGTGCGCAGCGGCGGCGGCGGCGACGCGGGACGAGACGCTCCTGCCTCTGGCCCGGCAGGTGCAGCGGGAACAGCACATTGCTATGCCGCTTGATTTTGCCGATTTCGCTGCAAAGCTGCATGCTACTGACTATGCATGCTGCTCTCTTACGGGCCCATCAACCTTCCCCACCACACACAGTTACATGCACGCTCGTGCGCACGCCCCATCAGCCTTTTCCCCCACACACAGTCACATGCACGCTCGTGCGCACGCGTGCATGTGCGTGCGCGCCCGCGCGCACACATACACACACACACACACACACTTTCACCCACGCATTCCCCTTCTCTCTCTACCACAACCCAACCCTGTGATGTCTCTCTTGCAGCAAGAGCTGCTGGCGCAACGCCTCAGGAGCGTGACCGTCCACGCCCTATGCGCGGCAGCACTCGTCCCCGGCAGCGGCGACCTGGCGCATCTCCAGCAGCAGCAGCAGCAGCAGCAGCAACAACAGGGCGGCCCCGCGATGGGCTCCGCGCTAGACACCGTGCCTGGCACCGTGGGGCAGCCCACAGAGCCGCTGGTGCAGCCCAGCACGGCCAGCGCCTGCGTCAGAGACCTGAAGGTCGGGCCCTTTCGGGTCTTGGACAGGGTGCTCTCTTTGCTTGATGCATTGCATGGCAGCACAAGGGCTGCCTCAAAGCCAGGCAGGATAGCTGGGCGTGCTTTGGGATTGCCCACATCAAAGCACCCAAGGGAGCGAGTTTTGCACAAAGTGACGCCCTCATTAACGGGGCGTGCGCCACAACCCGGCGGGCTGCCACAGCGAGCGAGCGGCCTGCGGCGCGGCTGTTCGGCCGTGTCGCGTCCGCGTGGCAGTGCCGCCTCAGATGTCTTCCCATCCACTGTGCCTGCCTCAAACTCTTGAGAGTGATCCCGGGCTCTCATATCCACTTTTCCCCCTCAGGCCCACCATCCATCGTTCGACTCGGACGTGCTCGAGGCCCCCCACCTGCCGTCACTGCTGCTGGGCGTCCACCGCCACATCCTCGCCGCCGCATCCCCCGCCCACCGCGCGTCGCGCCTCGGCGCGCTGCTTGCGCTTATGCAGCTCCTCGGCCGCCGCGCCGCGACGACCGGCGCGGCGCAATACATTTCGGCTGTGCTGCTGCAGCTCGCGCTAGACCCGGCCGCGGCGCCGGCGGCGTGCGCGATGCTGCGCGCGCTGTTTGGGCAGGTGGCCGGGGTGTACCAGAGCCCCAAGAGCACGCCCGAGCTGCGCCACACCAGCGCGGCGCTGCTGGGGGCGCTCCTGCAGGACGCCGCCGGCGTCCTGGTGGCGGTCGCCGAGGCGGCGGCCGCGCGGGGCCGGCGCCACGCCGCGCGCCAGCGCTCGCAGGGGCTCGGCGGCGC
>NW_014013355.1:30934-32514 GCF_000611645.1 Monoraphidium neglectum | reverse complement strand
GGTGTGTGGTGCGAGCGGGCGCGTTCGTGTTGATGGACTCACTGATACCCACAAGCAGGCCACTCCTCACATTTACCAAACACCCAGCATTGCCGCTGGGCACCACAAAGTGCCGCACGCACTCTTCGTGCATGGCCAACCGCCGCTCCCAAGCTTGTCCGGCACGGGTGCCTGTCTCAACTGTACTGACTCTGGTTTTGCTGCAACTACGACTTCCCCAGCCACGCGGTATGAAGCCTCCTCCTTCCACCATGCGCACCAACACATGTAAGCACACACACACACACACACACACACACACACCTGGATAATCAGGTCAGCGTGCTTCTTCTGGGGGTCGATGTACGCATCGAAGTCGGGCTTGCGGCTCTCGATCGACTTCTTGATCGAGTCCAGGCTGTGGCCGCGCTCCGCCATGTCGCGCTGGATCTTCCAGGCGAACTTGATCTCGTCGGAGATGTCGAGGTAGATCTTCAAGTCGATCAGGTCGCGCACGCGCTCATCGTAGAAGGGGTGGAGGCCCTCGATCACCAGGATCTGGGGGTGGAGGGGTCAGGGCGTCGTGTCAGGCCTTGCCGGGGCCGCGCGCGCTGCGTTGCGCGATGCCGCGGCTTCCAACCATTGCTCGCCGGGATCAGGGCAGCGACTGGCCTTGGTTAGGCGCCGCCACACCATTGCTGCCGCTGCTGCCCGCAGCAGTGAGAGCAGGGCGGGCCGGCTGCCGTGGGGTTGGCTGCCACGGGGCCGGCAGTTGTGCGCCCGGCTGCCGCGGGGCCAGTAGTTGCAGGGCCGGCAGTTGCCGCGTCTGCATGGCTCACGTTGGCGGGGTCGATCTTCTCAGCGGGGTCCAGGATGCCGGTGACGTGGTTGTAGATGGGCTTGTCCACGGCCTTGCCCTCCTTGAGGCTCTTGACCTGCCAGGTGTCAGGCGTGACGGGAGGGGGTGCTGTTGGTACAATTCCCCAGGCTGCGGCCGCCGCAGCAAGCCGATCGCGTCGTAGGTCAGGTTGTTGGGCGGCGGAGCCACCCGCAGCTGCATGGCTTCGTGCGCGGTTCGCGCACGCCATACCGTGCACGCCACATGCCAGTGGCTGCAGCTGGACGAGTCTCGTGCCTGAAGATCCACTGACGGGCGTCAGCGCAACACCCCGCCGCAGCCGCTCGCACCACAGCGCCCCGCCCGCTGCAGCCGCGACCAACCGCCACCGCCTGAACGCCACCCTGCCCCCTGTTGTAGCAGCGCCGCCACGGCCGAGCCCCCTCCCTGCACCGTAGCCCCCAAACCATGCACAAACAATTGAACCCCAGCCCTCAACACATGTGCAATCATTTCAACCACAGCCCTCGAAACATGTACATCACAATCGCAACCGCACCTGGTCGTACATCAGGTCAAAGTACTGGGCCTTGGGGTCCAGGGCAGTCACGCCGGCGGCGCTGCGGCCCTTGCGGTCCAGGCTGTGGTAGTCATCCAGGCAGATCACGGTGGTCATGTCGCTGATCAGCGTGTTGCTGTCGGGGTTGCCGCCTGGGGGGCGTTTGGGGTTGGGTTTGGTGCGGGGCGGGGCGCAGTGGAAGGC
>NW_014013355.1:4169-30856 GCF_000611645.1 Monoraphidium neglectum | reverse complement strand
AGGCCAGGCAGCTGTGCGCGGCCAGCTGGATCTGGGGCGGCAGTGGTGGGTGCGCACTGCAGGCGCGTGTTGTAGGCATGCGCATGGCTGCAGGGGTGCCGTGCCAGATGACGGGCTGTGTTCGCTGCCTGCTGTGTTTAGAGGGCCGCGCTCGAGGCGCCCTGGTCGTGGGTGGCTGCCCGCTGACCGTTCAACAGTGCGGTCTGGCCGATGCACGCCTGGCGCCTAGACGGATGATATCCGAGTTAACCAGTGCTGCTGGCTGAGCGGCTGCGTCCGCACATAACTCCATTTCCCGTGATGCTGCTCCCTCACCAGCCGGGGGCTTGGGAGTACCGCCGAAGATGCCCGTCACGCGGCGCATGAAGGTGGACTTGCCGCAGCCTGTTCAGCACAGGCGGCGTCGCACATCGCGTCAGGGACAAGCGCAAAAACGGCGAGCTGGGAGGCGTGCGCCAGGCATTCCGCCACGGTCCGCTGCATAGGTCTGTACCCACGCCGGCCCCTCCCAATGCGCTGTGCCTGCGCACCAGAGTCCGCAGCAAGGCCAATGACGATCCGCTTCTCCGCGGCCTTGACGACCAGGGAGCGCCTGGCGCCGCGGGCCTGCGCGTAAGGAGAGGAAGTAGGTAATCATGCGAATTATCAGGTGAGAGGAGGGGCACAGGGGCCACAGCGGGTGCAGCGGGGCTTGCGATCGCTGACTCCTCCCGGGGCGTTTGGCCCCAGGCTGCGCCGCGCAACTGCCCAGTGGTTCCGACGGCAAATTGACAACGTCAAATAGCCTTCGAAACCACCCAGGAGGCAATGCACGCCCCGATCGCGGCTCCAGCGTCGCACAGCACTGCTCTCACCGAGAAGGCCCTGCGTGCGCATTTGCCAATGGGGCAGGCGTGAGTTTGTGTAGAAAGGCAAGGTTGCCTCTTGAACTCGCCAGGCTGCGCAGGCAGGGCCCCGAAACCACGCTGGCGGGCCCGTAGATCAGCGAGCTCACCTGGCGGGAGCAGCAGCGCGCATCTTCATGGTGGAGGCCATTGTGAAGGGTTGGCTTCACGTTGTTGGCGCAAAGTGACCGAAACAAGGGGGAGGCGAGCCCATTTCTTGCGTTTCGCTGAAGCTGGCCAGGGGCGCGAAGCTTCGCCGCATGGTTGCCCGGCGCTGACCCTCGGGATGAGAGGGGGTAGGCACTGTTCAGCATCCAGGCTGCACGAATCCAAGTGCAAGACTCTAGCTGAACAGCCTGCACGGCTGTGCGCCCTTGATCTGCAGCCCGCACTGGACGCGCCTCGAGCACCTGCTGAGGCCGCATGGTCAATGCTACACAAGATCGCCCCTTGGCCCAAGTCGCCGATCAAATAAAATCACACATGGCACTGCAACTCTGCAAACACAGATTGTACTACGAACAGAGACCACCACCGCTTCTGTTGTCGCTCTTGGGGTGACCAATTAAGCAGCGGGCTGCTTGCAGCAAATCCCATAGATGAGCCCAGATCTTTCCCTTGCACGACCGCGCCAGCAATCGAACTTGAAGAGGGTCTTACAATCATCTCAATCACCGCTAGGGCTTCTTGTGACCAGTCAAATTTAAACCAAAGCGTCTGGCCCAACACGGCTCTCCATTCAGCCCCACTGGCCAGCCCCCCAACTATGAGGCGCAGCTCGCCTACCTAGGCCTCACCGCTCGCCTCAGCAACAACAAGCTCTCGCGCCACGCTGCCAGCGAGCTGCGTGTGGAACCACACGTCGCAGGGCCGGCCCCTCACTTCGCTCCGCCCTGCTGCGCCTTGAACCGCGCCTCGGCCGCCGCGGCCATGCGGGCGCGCAGGTCGTCGCCAGCCGCAGGCGGCTCGCTGGTGCCGGCGCCGCCAACCTTCTGGCCCGTGCCCTGAGCGCCCTGCATGGCGGCCACCCTGCAGATTCGGGGCGCCGAGGTGGCACGCATGTCAGCTTGCGGGGCGCGATTCCGCCTGCGCGTGTTCCAGCCCGCCATGCGTGTCCCACACCGCGCTCACTTCTGTCGTGCAACACCCAGTGCATGTGGCTGAGACCCCTGCCCCCTGGTCCACGTCTCCCGTCAGCCACCCAAGCCAGCTCTAGAAGCGCACTTGCTGATCATGGCCTTGAGCTTCGAGGGGTCAGCGCCCACCAGCTGCAAGTAAACAATCGGTGGGGTGCAAGTGCAAAGCTGAGACAGGATGGAGAGTGTGACGTCAACGAGCCATTGCAGGCAGACTAAAGAGTACCAAATGGGTCCCAGTCGGACCTAGAAAAGCATGGTCAGCAGCCCCTTGAACACAGCGCGCAAACGCACACCCACTGTTGGGCAGCGCATCAGACTACAGGGGTTGAGTAGCTCGTGCTTTTGCTTACCACACCCCAAAGCGACCTCACCAGCACCCACCTCATCTACTTTCTCGCCATTGAAGTATGCCTGAAAACGGGGTGAGGAAGAGGGCATTGGTGATCTATGCACAGCCGACACTTGGAAGGTATCGCCAACGTTCGTGCCGCCGTATGTATTCATTCCGCCGGCGCAAGGGCGCAGGCACGGATTAGCGGCGTTGGAGGACGCTGTTGGACTGCGGCAGGAACGTTGCTCCGTCGCGGGGTGCGGCGGAGTGGTCTGAAAGGGGAGAAGTCAGTTGTTGCTCGCCTGGAAGGTGGGCATGGCGCGCACGCCGCAGTTGCCCGCCACCTCCTGCAGCTCGTCCACATCCACCTGGCGTAGAATTTGTGCACCACGATGCGCAGCAATACTGTAAACAGAGGAGGATCACAAAGCGCGACCAGACGATGCATAGTACACAACAAGCTGCAAAGATGGCATTTGCGTTCATTGCTGCCTGCATTCACATGCTGCAAGCCAGCCAAAGCACGGTGCTGCCTGGCAGGACCGGGTGCTGCTTCTTCCGCTGCTGCTTCCTGATTGGAATAGCAGCAAGAAACCCATGCAGCAATGCCACAGAAGAGCTGCTAAAAGCGTCGCTGCTCCATACCTTGACGAACTTCACTGTAGTGAACTCTGTGGAAAGCTTCTCAAACACCGGCCCGATGGCCTGGCATGGGCCGCACCTTGCGTCGTCGCATTTTGGGCATAGCGATGCGTGAAGTGCGAGCGAGGCAGATGGCACAAAAGCAAAGCCACCGCGGCATTGGCGCATCATAAAAAGCGCCGACTGCGCATCCAATGGAGACGAGTCCCATCAAACTCAACCTGCCTCTGCTACTGACCCCAACTAGGTTGGCCTGCCGACACACGCACAAACGTTCACAGCCGTGCCTGCACATATGCCGCTGCGCCGCGCATCCTCGCCCCATCGAACTGCCCCAGAGCCATCCCACCATGTGGCGCTAAAATCGACCACCACCGCCTTGCCGCCGAACCCCTTGCTCTGCTGCAGCGCCGTCGCCCACTCGTCCTCAGAGTGCAGCTCCTGCACGCGCGACATTGCTGCGTACGCTGGTGCGGCTCTGCGGCAGGCGGGCTGGCTGGCTGCGAAGCCCAGGGAGGCGCCTGTGGAGTGGTAAGGGCGCGGTCGATGCGGTCCTCTTGCAGGATAGGGGCTTAATGGTAAAGGAGCCAGCAGCTGCAGCGGTGGCGCATCCGCAGGTCGGGCGCCGCACGAACATGCGCAGGCGGGAGCTGGCGGGGACACGCTTCGTGAAGCTTCCAAACCCATTGATGCATCCTTCCAGCACGGTTCAGCGCCGTGGACCTCACGTTGTCCTCCAAGAACCAAGATCACCGTCGAGGTAGCAAAAGTTGTACAATGGCACCTTATATTCTCTGATATATTGACGGTTTTGGGAGATCTGTGAGAACGCTGCCCGTCGCTGAGTCACAGCGGATTTTGCGCGACAGCGCAGTACTCGGGTCCTCGTCAAGCACGCGTTTACCGGCTGCGCTTGAAGCTACAATCACATACTTTACGTGTTTTGTCCCACCTCATGCGTTTTTGTGTTTTGGAAGGCGTTCGGTGACTGGTGTCTGAAGGGTGCCACCTGGTCGCACGGGTGACAGTGACTTGAAGCTCCGACAAAGCTGACAACCGTACCTCTCAGACCTCATATAACGACATATACGGCACGCGCGCCGGTGCACCGTCGTCGTAAAGCGAACAATTTGTCGTCGCGCTCGCAGTGTCGAGCAAGACGAGGATGCAGCGCGCTAAGAGCTCCTCGGTCAGCCTCATTGGCCCCACATCGATGATGGCACGTGCATGGCAGGCACCGCGGTCGTCCGCACCACCCCGCCCTTGGCAGCGGCGTGCTGCGGTCGCAGTCAGCGCGGTCTTGCCAGCCATGCCGGCCATGCCGGCGACACGCAAGGCCTTCCTGACACCATCTATTGCTGGTAGCATGCCTCAGGCGCGGCGGCGAACTGTGCAGGCCGCAGGCCTGGGAGCCGCGGCTGCGGGAGTGGCAGCCAAGGTTGGCGGAGCGGCGGTGACGTGGTGGCAGGCTGTTGGCTGGTGGCCGTGGTGGGCCCTGTTGGGCGTCATCGCCGCCGGCATCCTCTTGGGCCTCTTTGTATCAAAGGTGCGTGGCTCGATCTTGCTTGTGGTGGCTGCATATGGTCACTGACTCGGCACCAGCATAGTAAGCAGCTGTAGGTCCCCCAAGCACGTATGTCAAACGACGGTGCATTTTGAGGGTCCTGCCCGTGAAGCCGTCATCAACAGAGAGATCTTGGAACTCTCATAATTTTGTTGATTTATGCGCCACAGTGACTTCATGCATACTCGAGCACCACCCTGCCTTTTGGGCCTGCTGCTGCGCAACTCACATTGCCCGCCTTTCCCTTGGGCAATGCACAGATCGCCACAGACACGCTGCGGAAAGACTTTGACCCCAACCGCACAAGCATTGAGAACCGGCAGCTGCGGGAGAAGGTGTGGTGGGAATGAGGGCTGCACAGTTGGTAGCAGACTGCTTGTGCAGCAGCGACGCGCAGGTTGACTGCCTCTTATACAAAGCGCTTGCCCAAGCACATCTCCGTGTGGCGCAAAAACCTGCACTCAACTTCACCGTGCAGGTGGAGGAGCTGCAGCAGCTGATGGTCAAGTTGGAGCCTTTGGCTTACAAGGGTGAGCATGCGGGGATGTATGGCGCTCGTGGACGACTCCATTTTGCGCCCGCACCTGCGCGTCGCTGCGCTTCAATGTGGGTGAAGGCGCGTGTCGCCGCGAGTACGTGGGTCGTGCTCATGTGCGTACAGGTGGGGTTTTGTGATGCTAGGGTTCATGCACCAGGATGGTGGAAGCATGCACCACCAACGTCATGCCACGCTGCGCGTCCCCGTCCCAGGCATGCGGCTGCGCTTCACAAAGGTAGAAAGGGCGCCACTCTGGGGGGTTGGAAAGTGTTCCGTGTCTTGCCTGGCCGTGCCTGAGAAGCCTTGGCCTCCTAATGGCGCCTGTGCGCATGCCCACCACACGCAAGCCGCCCCCCACCTTGTGCAGGGCATCAACAAGGCCGTGATCCTGGGGATGGTGGACCAGATGCTGGCCAACAAGGTGCTTGTGTCCCTATTTGGCAAATGCAGCTGACATTCCTCAATGGGCAGGGAACTTCGACAGCCGTGCCAGGGCAGACCCTCAACCACCCGCCGGCTCAGGCCAGCCCTTGCCTCGAAATTTGTGCCCACACCTTCAACCGCACACGTGCCGGCAGGAAGTCAACATCTGGTGGCTTCCCGATGAGGTTGAGCGCATCATCTACTTCAACATGTAGGGGCTGAAGGGAGCAGAGCGGCGTGGTAACGGGAGGGACAAGCCAAGGTCCGTCTGAAGTCGCCGAGGGCAAAATACCAACAGAGGCTTGAAGGCGCTCAGCGGCCCCCCACATCCCCGCCCGCCCGCTGGTCGTACGCACAATGGCCGCTTCATTCCTTTCCGACGCTGCTGGCACTCCCCCCCAAGGATGACGCTGGGCCTGCAAGTTCTGGATGAGGTGGTGGACGGCATGTCCATCAACTTTGCTGGGGTGAGGCCGGCACTGGCCGTCATAAATGCACTTGCTGCCCGGCATCAGCAAACGTGGCTCATCTCAACGCATCAACATCGTTGACGCCATGTCTCTATTCCAAAAGTGATGTGCTTACTTGGGGCATGTGGTGGTTCAGTGGTTTGGAGTTGTTTCAGCTGGCGCCGCTGCAGCTCACTGACTATTATACATCTGCTGTCGGTCCCCCTGCCTTGCCGTCATGCAGCACAATGTGAGGCTGTCGCTGACTTACCTGGACCTGGAGCGCGGCGAGGCATCTCCCAGCGCTGCCAAGGCCCAGGCAATGCTCAAGAAGGCCTTGCAGCCCGTCCCATCTGCCTCTCCCGCGACCTGAGCAGTCAGCCATGGGAACTGCGGCGTCAGCCGCTGACGCCGCAGTGCCTCTTGCACGCGTGTGAAACCTTGTCGTTGTGCACCTCATACCAATCCATGAGCCCAATCAAACATTGGAAAGGCATTGGGGGCAAGACAAGCAGGGTCTTTGCAGGTTGTTGCTTCTGACTTGCTATCCGTGCACTTTCAAATGCATCTGGCATTGGAAAATTTGACCAACAAGCACTGGCCCAGTACTTTCCATCTGCGCTGAATCTGTAATAATTTGACTTTGCGGCAACGGGTGTCTACTCTGGGCACACCACGGAGCCGGCTGCTCATCAAAATGGCTCTGAACAATCTGGTCAAACCGGTCAACTCACCAACAATCATACACAAGAGAGAAATGATAATGCCACTGCAGCACTGAATCTCAAAAATGTGAACAAGAGCTGAGATTTCTCTCAACAAACCACGCGCACCTCAAAGCATCAAATTCGACAACAGCACAACACACGTGCAGCGTACATCAGAGCGTGGTGTGATGGCCACGCTGACCAACCTCCCCAGGGAGGTCCTCAAATGGCTTCTTAGCCTAGACCTGTCATATCCCGTGCGCAACGTCAAAAGGTGGGTCCGGGCTGGCACATCTGGTTGCTCGGGCTGGGGCAGATCAACACAGGACCATCTCTATGTTTGCATATTTACGGTGAGCGTGAATGTATCTTTCTCGCCTCTCGCGTCACTTACCACTGGTCCGACCGTGATGCAGAGACTTTGCAAATGGCTTCCTGTTCGCCGAGGTGCTGTCGCGCTACTACCCCAGCGACATCGAGATGCACTCCTTCGAAAATGTAACCAGCACCGAGCTCAAGCGCGCCAACTGGGTGGTCCTGGAGAAGCTGTTCAAGGTGCGCAGGAGCGCCGGTGCGAACGGAACGCTCGAGCAGCCGGGTGTGCGCCACCACGACAGCACACTTTTGCGCGATTGTCACACCACGCCCGCAGAAGCGCAGCATCCCCGTGGAGTCAAAACAGATCGAGGCAGTCATGAGCGCCGACGGCGACGCGGCCAGCGAGGTGCTGCAGCTGCTGTACGCGTTTATAAACAGCGACGCATACACGTGAGGCTCCGCTGGGACGTCCAACTTGGGGCGGTACAAAACATCATCAGTATTTTGTGACATGTGGCAACATGGGCCCGGCAGTATGGGTACAGCAGCATCCGCATGCAGCCCGTCTGCCATGCATTCATGGAGGCACACCGCGTGCGTGCGCCCCTAGCCTGTTTCCTTGCTTGGCCCCAACAACCCCAGCCGGCCCCACAGGTCGTCCCTGGCCGCCACCAGCACCAATGAGCGCCCCACGGCTGCGCGGGACGGCCCCGGCGGGGCCTATGGCTTCACGCCAGAGCAGGCTGCGATGGTGGCGTGGCAGCAGCAGATGTTGATCCAGCAGCAAGTGGCGGCGGCCGAGGGGCTGCCCCCAGCGTCCAAAAAGAAGCACATAGGTGCGCATGATCTGGCGACGACGCGACGTGAAGCGCGCGGCCCGCATGGTGTTTGAAAGTGAGCAAGTTTTGCGGGGCAGTTGCAAGTTTCCTGCGGTTTTGACTGCATGCAAACCTCATGTCCAGCGGCGTCTTGCTGTGCCCGTGTACCCGCCTGTGCAGCCGCACTAGCAGAGCAGCTGCAGGCCACAGGCGTGGCGGACCCCGCGCTGGCGCAGCAGCTGGGCACGCTGCTCGGCAGTGGCCTCGGCGGTGGGGGCGTACTTGGTGGCGGCGGCGGCGGCGTCATCGGCGGCGTCGGCGGCGGGGCGGCGGTGCCTGACGAGCTTGCCTACAGCAAGAAGCCTCGGCCGGTTCAGTACAGGTGGGCGGCGGCTGGGTTGGTTGGGAAGTGTGCAGGCGACAGAAATGGGGGGCCAACGACCAGGATGGTGCCTCTGACAAGTGAGAGGGCGGGCCTCCAATTGATGTATGCACCGTCGAGTCTTCCTGCGACGCCGAGGCGGTGGGGGTCAATCGCCCACCAGCAGATGCGCAGGCCCTATCGCACAGCACCTGGGCCTCGGTTGCATTCCCTCCCACCAGCCCGCCCTGCCTCGCCCAAACCCACACGTTGCTACCCTCCCCCGTCCCACATGACCCACTCCACTGCCCACCCCACACCCCCACCCCATGCCACCTCACCGAATCCAACTCCACCCGCTCGCCTTGCCTCACCCAGGCCATATGGGATGCGCGATTACGAGGAGCGGGCATACGACGTGAAGCAGGCCCCCGGGTACTGGCAGCTGGGGCGCCTGGGGCCCGAAAACGAGAACGCCGAGCTGCAGGCTAAGGTGCGCGGGCCCGGCCGAGCGGGGCGCCGGAGGGCTCGACGTCGCCGCGGGGGGCCGCAGGGGGCGCAGGAGCCGAGGGGCGTCGGCTCGGCGCCATGGCCAGCGGCCGGCGCGGCGGGGCGGCCTTTCAAGGGGTGGGGGCGGCTGCCCAACCCCATGGCAGGAGAGCTCTCATTGTCTGTGGGCTCAATCCCTGAACATCTGCCCGCCTTGCCCCGCCCCACAGCGCGAGAACAGCGAGCGCATCAAGCAGCTGTCCCGCCAAATCAACGCCACCAACCAGCAGCGCCTCTCGTCGGCGGCGTCGATCGGCAGCGCCGGCAGGGGCCCCGCGAGGAGCGGCGGCGGCGGCAGCGCCGGCAGCATGGGCAGCGTGGGGCTCGGCGGCGGCGGCGGCGGCGTGGCGGGCAAGGAACAGAGCGCGCGGGAGCGGGCGGTCGAGTATGCAAAAGCGAGCGTGCCCCGGCCGGAGCCGGCGCGCAAGAAGCCGCACAGCCCAGCGGCGGTGGGAGCGGGGCCGGTGGCGACTGCGGTGGTGATGGGCGGCGTAGAGGTGCGCATTGTGAGGGGCTTGGCCCCAAAATCTCGCGAGTCGGGCAGTCGCTCTCGTTTTGGGCGTTGGCTGATCAGCTGGGCGTGTGGCAGGTCTGCTATGCTGTTCGCAAGGGTCACAGGTTGGCATGCACCCGTCATCCCGTTCCGGACGCATGTCGGCGTCGCACCCGGCGGCAACACTCTGCTGCACCCGCAGGTCAGCGGGCCGGCAAGCGCCAGCGTGCTGCGGCTCGAGAGGCTGCAGCGACAGCACGAGGCGGACTCGCAGGCGGTGGAGGCGATATGGCGGGAGATGGAGCGCTCCAAAGTGAGGCGCGGCGCGGCCGCGGCGGGGTGCGGTTGGCTGTCCTGCTTGCGATAAAAGCGTATGAGCTTCCTCTGTGTGTGCATGCGCGTCCAAGTGCCTGGTGTTGAGTTCGAGCGTGTAATTGTGTGATTGTGTGTGTGTGTGTTTGTGTGAATGTGTGTGTCCGTGTTCGTGAGCAGGCTTCACGGCGTTTGAAGGGAAACGTTTTGAAAAGCTGCAAATATGCAGCAACGATTTGAAGCAACACACACTGGTGCCATCTCAACCTGCTGTGAATGCCCTGTATTTGCAGTCCAAGCGGTCAACCGATGCCGACGGATGCGCCACCGGCCGCACAGCACGCGCAGCACCAGCGGCGGCGCCGAGAGCAGCAGAGGCAGCGCGCCCCGCGCAGCGCACCGGCAGCCGGCGCAGCAGCGGGAGTCGCGGAAGCGACGGGGGCCGGGGCGGCGGCGGTGGCGGCGGCGATGACGGCGGTGGCAGCGGGCAGTTTGCCCAGGCAGGAATCCTGCAAGACGGCGATGAGGGCGCCGCCTACAGCGGTTGCGGCGAGGTTGAGCGCGAGGGGGACGTCGAGGGCGGGGCGGCGGAGGACGAAGAGTACTTAGAACAGCAGCAGTGGGCACGGTGACCGCGGCTCGGTTTGAATGGTGGCAGCTGGAGGGTGTGTGCGCGCATCCCGCGCTTGCGTGGGGTATTTACTAGTGCCCAGCCTAACTGCAATGTACGTCTTCTACCTCGGGCTAAACTTCCAGATTTGATTGGTGTGTGGTTCTGAGGGGAGGTCGCTGGTGCGCGGGGGCGGGCAACCGTGAGCACCGCATGTGACGTGCAAGCCGCACGCTTTAAGGGGTGCCTCCGACCTGAGGGGTGAGAGTGGTTCCACATCCACGAGGGTCATGAGAGTTTGGGGCGGGTTTTGTTTCGGGCAGACTGGCGGAGGCACGATACATGTTATTTGACTGGCATCCTAGATGCTCTGAACAGCGCCGTACTTGTCACTGGTGCTGCTGATGCGGGTGGTGGATGATTAATCGATACAATCAGTGCAACTCCTAGGCCATGGCACAGCTCTTCTGGGATGGTGCGGCCATGACTGGATCGCGCCACCTGAAAGCCTCCATAAATCAAGCTCAGCATCGAAGCAAGGCAACAATAGCGGTGTATCACATCACCTGGAGAGTAGCCGCCGATGCAAGGGTTGGCATAGGGGCGCCACACCTCCCTCGCTGCCACGCGAGGCACCAGCTCCATCACCTATGTCACCAGCCATGCGTGGCAGGGAACTGGGTGGGTGGGCGGCTGCGCGTACTGCCTGTGGCAACCTGTGCATACCAGCCTGCATAAGTGAGATTCACAAACCACAACAGCACAGTGTGGATGCGGCTGCACAGTGCATGATATGCGCTCCAGTGCACCAGCCTACCAGATCACCCCTAGCAGGGGTAGCCGTGAGGAGTATAGCAATGGCGGTGCAACATTGGGACGATGCTGAACTCAACGAGGCATTAGAGCTTGAAACGTCCCCCCAGCCGAGCCCGCTCTCAGACCGCAGCAGCGGTTTCAGCTATAGCTACGAGCTAAACTATGCACACGGAGTCATGGAACGCGAGGGCTCGCCGCGACGGCGGCGGCCGCCCTCAAAGAAGCGCGCGCGCAGTACAGCACAGCAGCAGCAGCAGCGATCGCAGCATGACCTGCGATCGCACCTAGAGCCGCAGCACATGCAGCATCAACCTCAGTGCATTCAGACGCAGCGGCACTCGTGCGACCCAGATGCAGCGTTAGCACCGCCTGTGGCAACGCCGCTTGCCGCAGTGCGAACTGCCGCTCCGTCGCCGGTGCCCCAGGTCCCGTCGCCGGCCGCCCAGGCACCCGGCAGCGGCGCCTGTCCCTTGCAGGCGCTGCCCTTGCAGCTGCTCGTGCGCCTGCTCAGCTTCCTATCAGCCCAGGACCTGGCGGCCGCCGCTCGGTCCTCCACGCTGCTGCGCTCGCTCAGCGACGAGCCGACGCTGTGGCGGCGCCTGTTCTGCGCACGGTGGGGCAAGCCGCGCGGGCCGCAGCAGCTGCCGCCCAAGACCTGGAAGGTGCGCCAGGGCGGCTGCAACTCCCTTACCTGCCTCACCTGCCGCACCTGCCGCGCCCACACCCCTGCAGCCATTGCCGGGCATTTTTGCACACAGTTGGAGCCGCAAGCCCTGCAAAACCCGCCTGCTTGACTGCCCACCCTGGCTCGCCCGTCCGTCTGAATCTCGATCACGACCCACCCTCGTTATCGGTCTCATCACCAGGCGCGCTATGTGGAGCGGGACCTCGCTGAGCTGGCGGAGGCGCGGGCGCGCGCCCTCGGGGCGGGCGGCGGCAGCGGCGGCGACGGGGAGGGCAGCGCAGGCGGCGGCGGCCTCGCGGCGGCAGCGGCGGCGGATGCGTTTGTCGAGGCACAGCTGGCGAAGCGGCAGCGGGCGCTGGGGCGGGCGCACGTGGACGATCCGATGGAGGTGGGGATTTGGGGTTGTGTGGTTAGCGTGCGGGGTTTTGGGGTGGACCTGCACGCTTGCTCATCAGGCTGTTAGAGGGCGCATGTGCGGGGCCCGCAACACCCTGGGCGGCGGCGACATATTCTTAGGGGAATGGCGGGCCTCGTCGCTTGGTCGCTGTGTGCTATGCCGTGAGCCCCAGCGCGTCCTTATCGTGGGCCCCGGCAGGTGACAGATGACGTGGCGCGGCGGGTCGAGGCGTGGCGCGCGGCGCGCGGCTTTGCACCCCTGTCGCGCGTGGGGGCCGGCAGCGGCGCGCCGGCGCCGGCGCCGGGCGCCGGGGCAGACGCGGGGCGCGAGCAGGCGGCCGCTGGTCAAGGCCTCGCGCCCGGCGGCCCAGCTGCAGCAGTGGGCGAGGCAAGGTCGCCTGCGCCGCTGAAATCCGGGGCAGGGTTGCCACAGGGCCGCCGGGCTGGCGTCCGCACAGGCAGCGCGCAGGCGAGGCACCCAGCAGCATCAGCGGCCGGGGCACAGTGCTTGCCGCGGCGGGCCGCCGCTGCTCAACGCAGCCCCACACTCGCGATGAGGCCCCAGCCGCCCAGGCAGCGGCACCCGGCTCCGCCACACGCGCCGTTGCTGGCCTTGCCACAGCAGCGGCAGCAGCAGCAGCAGCAGCAGCAGCAGCAGCAGGCGTCACAGCAGCAGGGAGGCAACCTCGCGGGGGTGCACCGATGGTGCCGCGTCGCGGGCGCCGGTGACGTTTACTGCTGTGAGGCGACCGGCGATGTGCACGTGTGCGACAGTACCTGCACGTGAGCAAGGCACACCAAGAACCTGCGGGGGCCGCAGTATGTGTTGCATCACCAGCGCTTTGGCACTGGGTTGTTTTCGCCAGCAATGGTCCAGGCCGTTTCCATGCGGCTGCGTTTCTGTCCACTTGTCAATTGCCTTGTATGCACACCATCTCTCGTGTCAGCAAGAACTTGGAACAGCCTGATGGGTGTTTCCTTGCCTGCTTCTATCCACATCCAAATGCGTGCGTGGGCCGGCACCATCCTGCAGGGAGCACGTCCTGGAGCGCACGAGCGGGCTGCTGGTCTGCCCCATCAGCGGCACAGTGCGCGACGACCTGCGCAGCGTCTGCCTGCCCCCCTGCGAGGGCGAGGGCGAGGACGAAGAGGACGCCGCCACAGCGGCCGAGGGCGACTGGGGAGGTGTGCCGGCCGGGGGCCTGGGCCGCGGCGTTGTTTGGTGGCTGTGCGCGGCGGCTGCTTGAGCAGCGTGTGCTTCGGTTCGTCTCCATATGCTGACTGTGCGCAGAGCAGCCCTGCCTGGACAGACCGGCCGTCTACCCGGCTGGCGCAAAGTCACAGGCAGCCCTTCCATGGTCCCGCGTTGCCACATCAGCCCTGGGCGCCCCACGCTCCCTTGCCGCACGAGCGCCCCTCTGACGCCGCCCAACCACACACACACACACACACACACACACACACACACACACACACACACACACACACACACACACACTTGCCCGGCCTCAGGCCGCCTGGCGCGGGCGTTTGAGCTGGGCTACTACGCAGAGTCTTTAGAAGAGCTGGAGCGCACCTGCTTCGTGCCCCTGCCGCGGCGGGGCAGCTGACGCCCCGGTGGGGGCGGCCGTGCACCCGCTGACGCCGCCGACGCCGACGCCGCTGCTTGGCGCCGGTCGGCTTTGTGGCATGGCGCAGCTTGACTAATGGGGAGGCCAGGCGAGCTGGCACTGTTGCGTCGGCATTGCTGCCGCGTACGGCACGCGGCCTGCAAAGCCGCTAAAGAGGTTGCTACCCAATTGCTGCGGGTATGCACGTGGCTTTTCGGTGCTTGCGCAGCAGTGGCCTAGACACTGAAGAGGTCAACACCATCGTTTCTGAGATTTGAAACTTGTTTGTTGTTCGCTGATTACTGTGTCGTATTTTGCCCAAATGCAGTTGCTTTGACGGGGTTGGTGCTCTTACTGCTGTTGAAATCATGTTGTTACCTCTCGATACAATGAGCAACCTTGTCTCACGCAGCCAGTCGGCCAGTTGCAGTCAGCTGCAGCAGCGTAAGGAGGCAGCTCGAAAGAAAACGCCTTGATAAGAACAACGTGCAAGCTGGTTGGTGTGGTAGGAACCCGAAGGCAGGGTGGCAGAGGAGGAAGAATTCCTGCAAAAGGAACAAGTCGCAGTGGTCTGTTGGCCTCCAGAAAGCTGGAAATGGGCAGAGTAACTGCCGCGGGCAGCACACCACACCTGACCGTGCTGTTGCTGTCGGCGCCTTGACCAAAAAGTTGTCAAACTCCCAAGATAACGAAAAAGGCCAAGTACAAGTGCTCTGCTGTATCCTAGATGTCAAAAGTGGATAATGCTTCAACACAATGCTCTTATGCAGCCGCCTGCATTTTGTGCCGCCTGCCTGTCACGCGACATGCAGGCACGGACGCAGCGGTTCCGCATGTGAACGGGGCACAACGCCGGGCATGTGTCGCCCCCAGGTGTTGGGGATGCGCAGCGCACACTATGGCCAGCCCCAGCTGGCGCGTTTGCAGTCTCACTGAACCCTGTGGCAACAGAAAACAATACACCGCAGCATGATCAGATGTGCGAGTGCAACCAACTTCAGACAGGCAGAATGTGACCAGCGAATCATGCAGTGGAGCACCTGCACAATATGCGAGCGCCCCTGGTCGCGGCTGGGGGCCGCAATTATTTGAGCTTGCCCCGCCAGACAGCCCCGTTGGCCACGTTGCCCGCGGCGTCCTGCGCACAAAGGCGGAACGAATACGTGCCGCCGGCCGCCAGGCCCGCCACGGTCGCAGACAGCACGCCGGGCCCCTGCGCCAAGGGGACGGCCGTGCCGCCGGGGCACCGCGCCGCCGGCGCGGTGGAGCCGGCTTGGTACACCAAAGTGAAAAACGCGACGCCTGACACGGCGTCGCTCCCCGGCGCCCACGACAGTTCGAAAGAAGTGGGGCCGCTCTGCACGCCCTTGAACTGTTTGAGCGCCGGCGCGCGCGTGTCACGGATCAGGATCTGCTGCCAGGTTGCCTCGTTGCCAAACGCGTCCCTGACGGCGACGCGCAAAGTATGGTTGCCCTGGAATCCCTTCAGGGCCACCGTCAACGGCGCCGACGAGAACGCCTCCCACTTGCACTTGGTCAGCGCCTTGGCGCTCGCGCTCTGGGTGATGCACATCTGTCCGAGGCCGTTTGCATCGCTGGCGGTGATCTGGATCTGGATCTGGCTCTTGGGGTCCGTGATGACGAGGAGGCCGTTGGTCACGGTTACGCCCGCGGTGATTGAGACTGTCAGCGACACTGCTGTCGCATCCAGCAAGATCGACGCCTGCGCCTTTGCAATCAGCGGGGCGCCGCAGCCGTCCCCGCCTCGAAGGAAGAAGTTTACGGTTTTGTTGCCGTCCCCGGGGCTGGCCAGGGTGGCCGTGAGGTTGCCCGCCGTAAAAGACGCCGTCGCGCAGCAGTCGTCAGGGCTGGCGCTCGTATCGCTGGCGCAATAGGTGGCCCCGGCGGGGGCGCTCCGCAGCAGCACCGGGCTCAGCGACAAAGCGCGGGAGTTTGTGCCATTTGCGCCGCCGTTGATGGTCAGCAGGGCGCCGTTCTGGATGATCTGGAGCGACCTGAGCATGTCCAGCCGAGGCTTGGTGATCTTGTTGGCTTTGTCGAGGATCGGCTTGCCGCCTTTTGTCAGCGCCCCCACCATGTCGTCCGCCGCCAGCCCCGGCGCCGCCTGCCTCAGCGCCGCGACCGCGGCGGCCACGTGCGGCGCGGCAAAGCTCGTGCCCGAAACCGTCGAGCCCGCCGCGAAGATGGAGTCCCCAGGCGCGAGCATCGTGAGGTACGACGCGCTGTTGCTGTAGCAGGTGACCTTGTCCGGCAAAACGGGGGCGTCCTTGCTGCAGCCAGAGGACCCAAACTTCGCGACGTACACCGCGCCCACGCTGACCGCCGCGGGCGCGCACGCCGGTAGCACCAGGCCGCGCTTGAACTTCTCGTTGCCGGAGGCGACCGCGGTTACGATGCCGACGTCGCGCGCCGCCTGGATAGCGACCGCCGCGGGCTGCTGCCCGCAGGGCTTGGACACGGCCTTGTTGGTGCCCAGCGAGAGGTTGATTGCGCAGATCTTGTAGGTGTCTTTGTTGGCGATCGCCCAGTTGACGGCGCCGATCACGTCGGATATGTTGGCGGCCGGCGCGCCGGTCTTGGGGTTGGGGTAGAACACGTCCAGGCCGATCAGGCTGGCGCCAGGCGCGATCTGGTTGGGGTAAATGGGTGGAGCAAGGGCCGCGAGGAGTGGGGCGAAAGGGTTAAGTGAGGGGTCAGGGTTGTCATTGTGTGTGGATGTCTTGCAGCTGCTCACGCACAGATGCTCACACGCTTAGACACACACGGGCACTTGCAACCGTGAATGGACGCACTCTTATATTCACAGCGCAATCGCGCGTGCTTGCGCGCACGCACGCAACCCGCCCCTGCCCCCTCATACAGACGAGCCACGCGCATGCACACATTCGGAATCAACAGGGGACCCGCAACCAGGCCCGCACCTCGGCTGCAACGGCTGCAACAAACGTGCCATGCCTGGTGTAGTCGTCCAGCATCCCATCATCGCCTGCAGCGGTGATATCCTGTGCATACACCACGCGGCAGGTGCCAGCAGGCTTGCCGACAGCCGTGCAGGGGCCGAAGATGGGCTGAGTGTAGTCCAGGCCTGCTCGCGGGACGGGGCGAGGCAGCAGCAGCGCGTGTTCCATGGTGCTGCCGTGGTGCTCTGCCCGTTAAACCCTCGCAGCAGTAGGGCACCAACCCTCAGGGCGCCCAGCCCCATGCAGCATGGCAGGCCCGGCGTTCGATGCCGCAGCACACGCGGGCGCGCCCCATAATAATCAGCCGCTGTGCTGCCCAGCACAAGGCAAAACTCGACATTGGCTGCTAGGTAGGCCCCATACATCAACTCGTGTGATGAAGCCACTGTGCTATCCTCGCCGCTCTCTCTCCCCTCTACACACATGCACAATTCGCTGCCCCTGCTGTTCTCACTACCCCCTGCTTTCCCAGCCCCGTCCGGCCAGCCCGCACACGCGTCCCGCCAACCTGTATCGACGACGGCGATTGCGCAGCCCGCGCCGGTGATGTTCTGGGCCACCACCGCTGGCTGATTGATGAGCGGGCTGCTGAATACGTCTGACGGCTCCACAAGAAAGTCTGGGAACACGCCCGCCACGCGGGCGTCGGCTTCCAGCGCCCGCAGGCCCGCTTGGCTGGTGACCGTGGCCAGCACAACGGGCAGCATATCGTAGTCTGCCCTGATGAACGCATCCGGCGGCGCGGCGCGCTGCGCACCTCCCCCTGCGGCGGCAGGCGCGACCCCGAGAGCCCTAGACCCAAAAACAGCCGCCTTGGCGCTGGCAAATGCGCTCAGGCGCGCAGCAGTGGCCGGGGCCCTCGCGCCCGCCGGCGCGCCTGCCGCGGGCGCCTGCGACTGCTGCGCTTGGCTGTCGACATTGAACGTGACCAGGAGGTTGTGGTGAGCACCCGCGGCCAGCGCCTCAAGCATGCGGCGCCTCGCAGAGCGGGCTTGGGCTGCGGGGCTGTGGACGGCCAGCGGCTCACTATGGGCGTCAACCCGCAAGTGGCCGTTGTTGTTTGCAAATTCGTTGCTTCTGCCTCCTGCACCACTGCCCTGCGGCTGCTGCTGCGGCTGCTCCTGCTGCGCCTGCGGCTGCTGCTGCTGCTGCTGCTGCTCCTGGTCCTGCTGCCGCCGCTGCTGCTGGTTGGTCTCAGTGACAGCAGCAGTTGCACCTGTTCAGGCACCAGAAGCGGGGTGCAGAGGCTGGAAGCAAGCACCCCAACGCACACAGCAGATACATACACCAAGCCACACAGACTTTTCCCCACCAGCGACCGTTTTGGAGTCATCTGCAGGGATGTCGGCTGCGAGTCACAGTTGCCATGGTCACCATGAAGGCGAGGATGCTCACCGGGCACAGTGGCAGCCATCACAAGAAGCAGCCCCAGCCCCGCCAGTCGCCGCACACGTCCATGCGCCACGCAAGCCATGCGCCGGTGCAGGCGCCAGCGGCGCTCGCAACCGCTGCCGCCTTTTGCCACCGTGCGCTTGGGCTGCGGCACTATCACCCTGCTGCAGTTCACTGGTGACCGGCGAAGTTAGGCCTCGCCGAGCGAGAATTTTAATTGAAGAAACTCTAAACACTTCAATCGTCACCATGCGGTGGCGGAAGCCCACAGCCGAAGGAGACTCTGCACCCGTGAAGGGACGTTGCTTTTGAGAGGTCGTCCGAGGAACGAGCAACAGCGGTCGACGCGTTGAAAAGATAACTGCCAAAGGCACCGTCAGCACCGCTTCCTAGTGATGGGCGCTTTGGTTCATCAGTTCATCGGTGCCCAGCCACCCGCAGGTCAATGCACCTGCCAGCCACCTGGGGGCGTGGCGACAATCAGGCCTGACCAGCAAAAGCCAGGCATCCTCTTTTGCTACACCAGCATCAGCTTGCCTCGATACGGTAAGCTTGACTCCAGGGTTTGGGGACAAAATGGCCCGACATGTGCTGCCTGGCGCTAGCGTGCCGGCACACCCCGCTGGGGGCGTTGGCGCATTGTCGACGCCATCCCATTGCGTTAGCACTCAGCGTGGTTGCTGCCAACACCCACACGGCCACCTGTACAAAGGAGGTCAACCTTATTACCAGTGCAGCACAGCAAGTGAACCCAATCGCGCTGAGAGATGAATAAATAATCGCGGCCAGGATCAATGGACGCCTGGGAGCGTTTATTGGCGCGCAGGGCAAGGCAGTGCCTGATCAGTAGACCACCGCCGGTAGGCATAAAAAGCAAGGGCCATCCGCAACGGATGCTTTCTATACAACGACGTCGCAGCAACGCGCGACATGCTACCAGGAGGCTGAGCCGCTCACGCGAGCTGCTGGCCCCACGTGAGCCCTGAGGCGACGTTGCCCGCGGCGTCGCGCGCGCACAGACGGAATGAGTAGTAAGTCCCTGTCATCAGCCCCCCCACGTCCGCGGACAAGACCCCAGGCCCAGGCGCCAGCGGCACAGGGATGACGGCCGGCGGCCAGGGGCCGTTCACCGGCGGGGCCGTCGAGCACTGAGAGGGCGGCGCGAGCTTCGCGGGGCGGTACACTAGGATGTACGCCGCGACGCCCACCGCATCCTCCGCCGCGGTCCAAGACAACGAGATGTTGCCGCCTCCGCCGGCCACGCCCTGCAGCTTGCCCCTCATCTTCGGCTTGACCGTGTCCCGCACGAGCTGCTGCTCCGCCGACGCCTCGTTGCCGAACGTGTCGCGCACCGTGACGCGCAGCACGTGCCTGCCCTGGAACGTCTTGAGCTTCAGCGCCACCGGCGCCGGCGAGAACGGCTCCCACTTGCACTTGGTCAGCGCCTTGGCGCTCGCGCTGTAGCTGATGCACATCTGCGTCACGCCGCCGGCGTCCTCGGCGGTGATCTGGACCTGGACCTTGTTAGTCGTCAGGTACCCGACGCCGTCGATATAGGTGGCGCCCTGGACCACTGTGATGTTGACATTGGAGGGCGGCGTCGCTTCCAGCAAGATCGACGCCTGCGCCTTCGCAATCAGCGGGGCGCCGCAGCCGTCCCCGCCGCGCAGGAAGAAGTTTACGGTCTTGTTGCCGTCGCCGGGGCTGGCCAGGGTGGCCGTGAGGTTGCCGCCTGTGAACGCGGCCGTCGCGCAGCAGTCGTTGGGGCTGGCGTTCGTGTCGCTGGCGCACCACGTGGCCCCCGCGGGGGCGCTCCGCAGCAGCACAGGGCTGAGCGACACGGCGCGGAGGTTGGTGCCGACGGCCCCGCCGTTGATGGTCAGCAGGGCGCCATCCAGGAGGATGTTGAGAGATCTCAGAAGGTCCAGCCGAGGCTTGGTGATCTTGTTGGCTTTGTCGAAAACGGGCTTGCCTGCTTTAGTAAGCGCCGACTGGATGTCATCGGGCGTCGCCCACGCCGCCGCCGCCTTGAGCACGGCGACGGCCCCCGACACATGGGGCGCGGCGAAGCTGGTCCCGGACTGCGTGATGCCGATCGCGGTCACGTAATCCCCGGGCGCGAGCATCGTGAGATACGACGCGCTGTTGCTGTAGCAAGTGACCTGGTCGGCGGCGAGCGGGCCCCTGTCGAAGCAGTTGCCGCCGCCGCCAGAGCCGCCAGAGGAGGTGTACACCGCGCCGACGCTCACGGCCGCGGGGGCGCAGGCCGGCTGGGAAAGCCCCTTCTTAAAGCGCTGGTTGCCCGACGAGACGACGGAGACGATGCCGGCGTCGCGCGCCGCCTGGATGGCGATCGCGTCCGGCAGCGTGCCGCAGGGCTTGGAGAAAGACTTAGCGCCGCCGAAGGACATTGAGATCACACATATGTTGTAGGCATCCTTGTTGGCGATCGCCCAGTTGATGGCCCCGATGTAGTCGGACGTGTTCGCCTCGATGTCGCCCGTCTTGGGGTTGACGCCAAAGATGTCGAGGCCGAGCAACTTGGCGCCTGGGGCGACCTGAGCGCGCCGAAAGTGGGGCGTGGGGGGTTTGAACGCTGTGATTGGATGGCGTGTCAACTGACATGTGACGTTCTGCTGTGTGAGTCACACAGCAGACACAATGTGAGGCGCGTGTGTGTTCCTGCATGTGTGCATGTGAGTCTTTTGCAGTCGCATGGCGGGGCCCTGCTTAACAGCTGCCAGCGCAGTGCCCTGGGGCGGGGTGTCCCTGAGTTGCGCACCGCAGCGGCGATGGCGGATGTGCACGTGCCATGCCGTGTCCTGTCGTCTGTCTCGCCGTCATCCCCCTGGGCATTGAAGTCATGCATGTACACCACACGGCACGTGCCGGGTGGCGTGTTGACGGCGGTGCACGGCCCGAAATCGGGGTACAGGTAATTGAGGCCTGCGAATGAGGGTACATCAGGGTGTCTTTTAGTCGCAGTACCCACGATTCCCCACCCTCATCCATACACCGCCTGCCTGATTTGTACCATATGGTCAAAAGGCCCGCAAACGCGTGCGGGGCGGAGGGGCGCTGATAAGGGGCGGCACCCGCGGTGCACGTCACGCCGGCAGCCCCGCAGCGCACGTAGGCCTCCCAGCCCTCACCTGTGTCTACCATCGCCATGCTGCAGCCCGCCCCCAAGTAGCCGAGGGCGGCTGCCTCGGGCTGGTTGATCAGCGCCTGGCTCTGGGCGTCCTGCAGGGTGACGACGTCGTCTTCAAAGACGTCGGCCACATTGGGGTTGGCCTCGAGCGCCGCGAGGCCCACTTTGGAGCGCACAGTCACCAGCGTAACCGCCATCATGGGGTAGTCCGACGTGACGGAGACGTCCGGGGGCGCTGCGGCGGCGTCGCTCTGCGGCCTGAGCGCCGCGGAGCCGTTTGCAGGGGCGCCAAGAGCGGCAGCGCCTAATACGACCGCTTTGACGGCTTTGATCGCGTCCAAGCGCGCCTGTGACGGGCCCCGCCCCTCGCTTCCTAGGCTAGCCCCTGCCGCTGCCAGCGCCCCTGCCGCTTGCATTGCCGCTGCTGGTGCCTGTGAGGGCTGATTGCTGACTGTGAATGTTACCAGCATGTTTTGAGGCTGGCCAGCACCGAGCGCCGCCAACAGCCGCCGCCGCGCGTGGGTGGGCTCATCCCTGCTGCTCAGCACCCGCCTGCGCCCGGCGCTGCCGTCACCTCTGAAGTCTGCGAGCCCACTGCTGCTGCTGCTGTCCCACTGCTGCTGCTGCTGCTGCTGCTGCTGCTGCTGCTGCTGCTGCCCGCTGATGCGTGCGGCTGCACAAGGGGTTGGGGGTGCGCGCATCCAGTGAGTTGCGAGGTGTGGCACAAGCAGCCTGGAAGCCTTGCGGGGATGGAGGGTATATATTGTGACAAAATACATCTGATATTGTTGTCGCTTTCCTCCTGAGCTGCACAGTGTGTGCTTTGTGAGCATTGCGGGAATTCACAGCAGCAATCACTCACCTTGTGTCCCTGGCGCAGTGAATAGCAGCGCCACCACGACCAGGCGCCACCATCGGCACCCTGGCATCTCCCTCATCTGCAGGCTGCGACTCCAAGTCTGCAGGCCTGCGCCGTGTGGGCTCTGCCAGTGCTGCGTGCACCGTAGCACGGGTGCGCCAGCCAACAGGAGCGTCACGAAGCGCTGCTGCTGTCTCCTGACGGTGACCGCTGATGCCTTGCTGTTGATGTGCTTGACCTAGTCAATATTTGATTTTGAAGCCTCTACCACGTTTACGACTGCCCATGCACTTCGGTTGCTTCGACCGAACGACACTCGTCGTCGGAGTCGCGAGTGAGTGCGGCCGGCAGTGGCCACCGCGAACCAGAGTGATTCGGTTACGCATCAAGACGGTAAGGTACATACATAATTTAGGAGTTTCAACGGCAACAACAAGCCTTTGCCAGGGAACGCTGGAAGGGAAGGCGTCACCCCAAGTGTGCCGGCAGAGAAGGGTGGGGAAGCCGCTGCAGGTGTTCCTGGAAGAGCACGCATGCATCGTGATCCACTATAATGTGATGAGGCCTGCAGATCTTTTTGTAGATGACGTTCTTGCGGTACAAGCTCACTTGCACCCACACCTGCGGTGTTTGGACCCATGAGAGCCCGTGCAGTTTAAGGGCGACCAAAGGGTGAGCCACCACAAGGGCAAGAGCCAATCCGCCCAGTTACCTAGGGCTTGTGACAGAACAATGTAGGTCAATCTGCGGTGGTGCCAACCATACGCTGTTTGCTGCGCCTGTTGCCTTGCAGTTTTTGGATTCACCGTGTGAAGTGCTGTGCCGCCGCCGGCGCAACGGGTCCGCAGTGTGTCCCTATCCGACTGCCTCAGATGAAGTATTGCTGCGCAGATGCATCAGGTTCCGATAAACAGACCCTGCATCAGTTTCTGAGTGTGCTTGATGGTCGCAGGCCGCTTACTTTCACCACGCCAACCCTGGCATTGCCCATTGCTGAGCAGCGATCGACAAAAGGCCGTTGCTACATGGCAGGGACCTGAATATGAATCATTCTTATAGCATGTCGATTTTCAGGCCCATAGGTACCTGAACTTGTCTGTAACTCACAATGCTGCTTGTGCTGTGGCCTTGTGGCCTGTGGGCGGCTTTTTCCCGCCATCACAGATCAAAAGACGCCCATCAAAACGCTATGCATCACAGAGGTATAGAGACAGTGAATAAAACATGTACTTTGCACGCTTAAAGTAACCAAGTAGGGCCACCTGCATCCTTCCAGCTTTGAACTCTACTTCTGATCTGAGCCGAAGGGCCTCCAGCGCGATGCTGCTCTGATAAAACGTGCTTATGATATCAATGTTAGTCCTCTGCCGGCGATAGGTGCCTCAGCCAGGCATGGGAAAGGATACAGACATTCGAGCCCTCTTCTCCTCTGCAGCGGCCAAGCGCAGCACCCAGGGCGTTGGAAGTAAGCCGCACGTCAGCAAGTCGGCCCCGGATGACCCGTTCAGCTGCAGGGACACCCGTGCTGTGGCCATGGATCAAATCGTTGCGGAGCACGCGCAGGTGAAGCGGGGCCTGACCCTGGCAATGCCGCGGCTTGGAACGTATGCAGCATGGTAGCCATGTATGTCGCGAAGTGCATGCCGACTGGCCTGCATGGCATGCCACAATACAAACGACGCTGTGCACGCCTTGCTGATGCTGCAAACGCCCCATGTCGCCAAGCAGGACGGCCCAGCTGCGGGCAAGCTGGGCTGTGAGCATGCTGAGCGGCATACGGATAAAAAGGCTTGTGCAGGCTCCGAAGCAGCCAGTGGCGATGCGGGCGGCGAGCCCATGGTGATCGACCTCCTGGATGACGGCTCGCCCGGGGAAGGGCAGCGGGAGGAGCAGCAAGACCAGCAGCAGCAGCAGCAGCAGCAGCAGCAGCAGCAGCAGCAGCAGCAGCAGGGACAGGACATGGATGGGCAGCAAGCAGAGATGCCACAGGAATCAGCCAAGCCTGCGGCCGCCCAAAAGAAGGGTGGTGACGTGGCGGCGCCTGTGGCAATGGCAGCTGGGGCGCTGGCCGCTGCAGACGCATTGGCGGCGCCCGAGCCCCTTGCTTCGCAGGCGGCCGTCGCCAGCACGACTAAGACTGGCAAGAGCGGCAAGGGAGCAGCAGAGGCACCGCCAGCGCTGTCTGCAGATGAAAAAGCAGCGCTGCAGGCGCAGTGCGAGCAGGTGCGCGTTCGCGACGCCAACCTGTAATACGCTTTTTCGCGCTCCCTCCCCCAATCGCCTCGCTTGCCTTGCCGCCCTTCATGCGTCTCACTCACCTTCTCAGTCCCAATGCGCTTGCTTGCAACCAGCTTGTGCCAACCAGCTCGCGCCAGCACCATACCCCGCCGCACCAGGCAGGCAAGCCTGCTGTACCCTTGTACGCACGGCGACAGACCCGCTTGCTCCCCTCTCCCAGGAAATACCCCTGCTGGAGCTGGAGCTCGCTAAGCGTCTCGACCTGCGGGCGGCCGCCGAGCAGCAGGCGCCCAGCTCGAAGGGCGGCAAGGCCTTGCAGGCCGACATCAAGAACGAGGTCAGGCGCGCGCAGGGGCCGGCGATGCATGGCGAACGGCGCGCGGCGCGCCCACGACCTCGCTGTGCTGGATCGCCGTGGGTCGGTACGGGGGTTTTGTGCGACCGGCAGCGCAATCGCCAAGTTGGCAGGCACGCCCAGTCGGCGGGTTATCGCATTCTGCTGATGCATTCTTGGGTGCCCATCCCCTTGTGCCGACCGTGCGTCGGACTGCAGGTGGCAGTCCTGGTGGAAGGGCGCAGCGAGGGCCTCACCGCCCTGGCGGCCTGCGTATGCGAAGCGCTCAACTCGGCGCGCGCGGCGGCGGCAGCCGACGGGGACGGCGGCGGCGGCGCGGCTGCGGCCTCGGCGGCGGTCACGCCGCTGATGGTGCGAAACCTGGTCCAGGAGTTGGCCGTGCGCAAGTCGTACGGCCTTAAGGACGGTAAGCAGGGCGGCCCCGAGCCTTACGCTCCAGGGACGCGCGGCGCGCGCAGCCAGCGCTCTTGCGCCGGCACTTGCGATCTGGTGCCGGCCGACCCATTCGTCATGGGCTGCATGGACACGGTGGCTTGCGGAGGTAGCCCGCCAGCCTGGTCGCGTGCAGCTATGCCGGATGTTCCCCTGTTCCACTGTCAGCAGCCAGCCTCACACGTCAACCCCTCGTGCGCGCCCCTGCCGCCCATGCCGCGCAGCCACGCTGGCAAACCTCGACGCCGCCGAGGACGCCGCGGCCGAGCACTGCTGGTGCTGGGAGTTGCGGGACCTCCGCCACATACCCAAGGCCGCGCGCGCCGCGGCGGACCCCCACCGCAAGCACCGCAAGGCGCTGCAGGACCGCCTGCGCGCGGCAGCAGCGTTCGTAGAAGCCGCGTCAGTGCACGGCGCCGGCAAGGCGCTGGAGGGCAAGGTAGCGCGCGCGGCCGCGCGGCTGCGGAAGCTCCCGGGCCTGGCGGCGGCCCGGGAGCAGCTGGGCGCGGCGCTCGAGGGCGCGGCTGGGAAGGCTGCCGGCGGCGGGAAGCGGCAGATCAAGGTGGCGGCTGCCGCGGCGGCGGTGGCGCCCGCGGTGGCGGTGGCGCAGGAGGCGGGGTCTGGTGCCGAGGCGGACGGGGGTGCTGCTGGCCCAGAGGCAATGGAGGAGGACGCCCAATTGACAGAGGTGGGCGAGGAGACTAACTTGGGTTTGACTGGCGGACGCGGGCTCTAAGAAGAGTGGCTGGTGCATCGAGATGGAGATGCATCAGGAGTCTTTGCACTGCCAACGCGCTGCAGCGCGCCCGCCCTGACGCGCCGCCCTCCTGCCCTCGCGCCGCGCCCGCGACGCAATGAGCACGCAGGCCGCCACGCCCGCCGCACCTTCACAGCGGCCGGCCTCGCAGCCCGCGTCCGTGCGCAAGTCGGCCGCAAAGTCGGCAGCCAAGTTGGAGAAGGAGGCGGAGCGCGCCAGGTGAATCTTCTCAACCCGCGCCGGTGGCCCTTGTCAGGCCTCGCACTGTCGGACGCCGTCCCAATCTCATGCTGCAACGCAACGCAAGCTTGCACGTACGTCTTGCTTTGGGTGCTCCATTCGCGCGTCCTGGAACCCCCTCCGATCACTGCCCTCTCTCACATGCACCGCACGCTGTCTTGCTTGCACACGCACGCAACCCACTTCGCAGGAAGGAGGCCGAGCGCGAGGCCGAGCGCGCGCGCAAGGCCGAGGAGAAGGCGCGGCGCGAGGCGGACAAAGAAGAGGAGCGGCGGCGAAAGGAGGAGGGCAGGGCGCGCAAGCAGCAGGAGAAGGCGAAGGAGGCGGAGGCCAGGGAGCTAGGGAAGCACGGGTTCAGGAGCCACAAGCAGCTGGAGGCGTCGAGGAGCCGGCTCAAGGCGCGGGGACGGGCTGGCTGGGGCGCCGGCTGCGGGGGCCGCCGCGACGCCTGGTGCTGGCACCTGGGTTTTCTGGTTACCCTGAGACTTGCGGATCCATCGTTCGCGCTACTAAGACCTCAGTATGACGTTATACTCTAGCTCTGCCTGCTTTCGCTGTCCTGACGCGAAGCACCTGTTCGCCTTTTACAGACGTTCTTCGCAGCCGCGACGCCGCCCGCCAGCGCGCGCCCCGGCTC
>NW_014013355.1:0-3619 GCF_000611645.1 Monoraphidium neglectum | reverse complement strand
CCCGCCAGCGCGCGCCCCGGCTCCACGGGCGCCGCCAGCCGCGGCGCCAGCGGCAGCCACGGCGCCGCCGGCGCCGGCGCCTCGGCGGCGTGCAGCGGCGACGGCGGCGGCGGAGGTGGGGACGGCGCCGCGTCGGACGGCGGCGGCGAGGGGTTTGTGACGCCTGGGCGGAAGCGCGGCAGGCGGCTGATTGAATCTCTGGATGAGGACCTGGCGGCCCTGTCTGCGCGCCGCGCGCGGCGCCCCGCCGACGAGGGCGACTCCCGCCCAGCCGCCGGCGTCGCGGGGGGCGAGGGGCAGCGCGAGTCGGCGGACGTGCTGTCGGGTTGGAAGCTGCAGCGCGGCACGTTTGGGCGCGTCAAGGGTAAGCATGCGGCGGAGCGTTTGTGCCCCCGCACGCCGTGGCGCTGCCGACTCGCGTCAGTTGGTGCGTGTTTGTGATGTGCACATATCCGCAAGCCCTTTGTCCTTGTGGCACTCAACCCGCCCGCCGCCCCGCCGCAGGCCTTCCGCCGCCGTATGCGCGCCGGCCCGGCCTGTGCGCCGCGTCATTCGACCTGCAGGCGGCGGTCGAGGCGGTGTATGGGGCAGGCGCGGACGCGGCCAGCGTGCGGCTGTGGCGGCGGAAGCTGGTTCGCCACTGGGACAGCGAGCGGCCGCCGTACTATGGCAGCTGGAGCCGGTGGGTTGACAACGGCGCACGCATGCACGCACACACACGCTGCCTTCCAACCAACTACCCCCCAACACACACACACACACAAACACACATGCACACACGCGCGCACGCGCAAGCGTGCAGGCGCATGCAAGCAGACATGCGTGGAAGCCCTGCTGTCCTGCTCCGAATGCCTGTCCCTTCGCCGCAAGTGCCACGCACACAACTGCCTTCGCATTAAACCGCGCTAGCCCTGCCTCCCACACTCCTGCCAACGCCCGCCCGCCCGCGGCCCGGACGCCGCAGGTCGTCCGGCGCCGTGACCGGCCGGCGGCCCTTGGGGCGCGACCCTGAGTTGGACTATGCAGTAATGAGTGATGAGGAGTGGGAGGAGGAGCCCGACGGGGAGAGCCTCTCGGTGCGCGGCGGGGGTGCTGCACGCCGGCCCGCGGGCGAAGGGAGGAAGAGAGGAGGAACCGCAAGCCGGCGCGCGGGCGGGCGGCTGCGGGCGGGCGGCTGCGGGCGCGTGGCCGCGAGCAGGGCGGAGGCTGGGTGCAGGGCTGGCCGTCGGCGGCAGCCGGGCGCCGCCCTGGCTTGCAATGGCTGCGAGCAGCCATGAGGGGGTGGTGGGTGCCGTCTGTACTGTGTGAATGCACACACGATGCGTTCTTCAATGCACTGACCGCATAGCATGGCCCCTGGGATGTGCGCCGCAGGAGGACGCGGACGACGCGTCAGAGGCGGCGGAGGAGGACAGCGAGGGCGAGGGCGAGGAGGGCGGCGCGTTTGTGGTGAACGACGGGTACCTGTCAGAGGACGAGGGCTGCGGCGAGGGCGGCGCGGGTGAGGGCGGGTGCGGGCGCTCAAGCGCGGGTTCGAGGAGGGAGGTTTCTGGGTTTTGGGTTTGGGTGGGACTGCGAGCTCTGGGGCTTGGGGGTTCCCGTCGGCCCCCGGGGAGGCGCATTCTTGTGGTCCGGGGGGTGGTGCTCAAGCCCTGGACTCATCACGTGCCGACAATGATGGATGAATGAGAATAGGCATGGCCGATGGTCGACCGATGCATCCGCCTCACCTGCGCTGTGCCCGTCGTACCGCAGGCCCGACGCAGCCCGACCGCACAGCAGGGCCCGCGGCCGCCGGCGCCCCCGCGTCGCCGCGCGCGGCCGCGCTGCTGGGCGCGATGGAGCGCGCGCGACGCGCGAACAAGCCGCTGCTGCTGTGCAGCCTGGCGTCGGTGCAGTGCCAGCCGACCGCAGGTGTGGGGGCAAGCGGAGGGGCGCTGCTGATGCAGTTGTCTTGAATGAGGAAACACTGCGTACACATGGCGTGCTGTGCGTGCACATCGTGCTGTGCGCGCGCCGCTGCTCGCCGCAGCTGCGGCCTCGGGACCGGTTGTGCTGGTCCCTCCGTGCGTGAAGCCCGCCAGCGCCTGCAGCAACGACGCCCGTTGCGCCCCCACCCCCCTGTCCTCCCGTCGGACCCGCCTTAGGCATTGATCCTGGGGTTATGGGTTGCCTGCGCGGCAGCGTCCTGAGGACCGACATCTTGCCGCTGCAGCCGCCAGGGGACCCCTGGGACCTCGAGCAAAAGCAGATTTCAGATTGTATCGCCGCCGCGGCGACGGCGGCCGCAGCGGCAGCGACGGCGGCGGCAGCGGCGGCGGCGGGCAAAGGCGGGGCCCCGGGCCCGGCTGGCACCGCGGCCGCAGGCGGCGGCGGAGCCGGCGCGGGCGGCGGCGGGGCCAGCGGCGCGGTTCGCGGGCCGAGGCCGGCAGTCTTCCCTGAGGAGCTTCTGCCCGCGCTCGTGGCGCATGTGCACATGAGCGGCGGCAGCATACCCGTCGTGTCGGCGTCGTTCATGGCGGCGCACGCGGACCGCGGGCTCAAGAAGGCCTCCGTCGAGCGCGCGGTGCGCCAGATCACGCTACCGCGGCAGCACTGCGCGCCGTTCATGGTCAAGCCAGAGCACCTGCCCGGCGGCGGCGCCGGCAATAGCGGCGGCAACAGTGGCAGCGGCGGCGGCGGCGCTGGCGGGGACAGTGCGCCCGCGACGCCGGCCGCGCAGCGGAGGAAGGACGCGGATGGCGGCGGCGGCGGTGGTGCAGCTGACGCCGAGGCCGCCGTTTCCAACCTGCCAGACGCAGCAGCGGCCGGCCCTGGCCCTGCTGCTGCTGCTGCTGCTGCTGCTGCTGCTGCTGCTGCTGCTGCTCCTACTGCTGCTGCTACTGCTGCTGCTCCTGCTGCCGACGCTGCTGCCGATGCTGCAGCCGATGCTGCCCGCACTGCAGCGGCTGTGCCCGCGGCGTCAACCCCCGCCGGGCCAAAGGCGAAGCGCCAGAAGACGGCGGGCAGCATTGAGCGCTTCTTCACCAGGACGCCAGGCGGCGGGGGCGCGTCTGTAGCAAAGAGCGGCAAGGCGGCCGGCGCAGCCCCTGCAGGGCCTGCGCATGTCGCCAGCGGGTTCGGCGAACCTGAGGCGCCCAGCATCCAGCAGCAGCAGCCGCAGCAGCAGCAGGAGGAGGCCGCAGCTTCGGGAGGCAGCGGCGGCGGCGGTGGCGCGGCGCAAGGCAGCCCCGCTGGCAGCGGGCCGGATTTTGAGCAGGCGCCAGCGGCGGGGGCAGCGGCACCCGCTGGCGCCGGAATGGGGGAGCCCGGCATTGGGCCCCTCGAGCCGTTGCAGAGGCAGCAGCAGCAGCAGCAGCAGCCCCGCCTTGACGAATCTGACCACCCCAGCACGCCGACAGGCGCGCGGCGGCTGCCGGCCCTCGGCGGCGGCGGCGGCGGCACTGGGGCGAAGGGCAGCGCGGTGCTCCCGCTGCTGACACCGCCGTCTCATGACTTTGAATGCGGCGGCGATGGCGGAGACCCGCAGGGGCGGCACGCCAAGGCGAGCAGCCCGATCCCCTTCCGCATCGCCGCGGCCGACGCGGACGTGCCCGCGGCCCGGCGGCCGCGCGAGCGG
>NW_014013356.1:18699-33194 GCF_000611645.1 Monoraphidium neglectum | reverse complement strand
GCCGCCGCCGCTGCTGCTGCTGCTGCTGCTGCTGCTGCTGCTGCTGCTGCTGCTGCTGCTGCTGCTGCTGCTGCTTCTACTGGCAGAGGTGGGGGTGCTGCTGGAGTTGCTATCAGCAACCAACGGCGGGGGAGAGTTGCCGGACTGGATGCCGATAAGGGGTGGTTGGGCACAAGGGTCTGGTTATGGCTGTCCTTGTTAGTTGCCACGGCAAACCAGTGGAACGGCAGGGTGTGCTTGCTTGAGTAACACCTGCTGAGCTGGCGACAGGCCAGAAACAGGCCACTTCTCGCTAACGAGTGGGGCAAAATGCCCCAAGCTCCACGTAAGTGCTTGGGCGGTGTCAATGGGAGCAAAGCCTGCTGAAAGTGGATGCGGCAATCTTCCCTCATGTTCAATAGCGGCAATGATGGGTGCGGCAACCAAAGGTCGTGGTGTCAGATGGCGGCCCAGGGGCCAGGCGCCCGGAATGCGTGGGCCACGCAGTCTGCCGGCGGCTGACATAGCAAAGCGTAACAGAACTTTTGCGTTGTTGGTCGCAGCGACTAACACAATGTTTGGAAATTTGCACCATCTATATGTGGCATTGTGAGTACAATATTCGTGACAATTCGCATGCAGCCACCTGGCCGGCTCTAGCTGGGTTCAGCACCATCACGCATTTATCCAACACGCAAACAAACGCATGTCCACACGCGGGCTGGACCTGTTGCCTATTCCAATGGGACTGAAGCTTCAAGGTGTCAAAAAACCCCTGGAAGTCCGAGCGCTTGGGCACCAGTCATCTGGGATGAGTACCGCAGCACCGACCCGGCGTTGGCCCCTGCCATCTGCCACAGACACCGCTTCGGCCAACGTGTTCATCACATTGCATGTACGTAGAAATGTGAGATGTGAGTTGTGATACAAAAGTCCACCCAAATCAACTAGCCGTCAATGGCCAAGCCTGCATCAAAGCGCAAGCAAGCTCACAGGCGGGGGCAGGGCGGGAGTTGCTGACAACGTCCAGCACCCGTCACTGCTCTACTGCACGCTCTGCTGCCGCGCCAGGCACGGCGTCCAAGCAATTGCTCAAGTATAGCCAGTCGCACTGCTTTTGAATTCAACCACATTGTGGACTCCAGCGAACGAACGATCTGGCAGCGATCAAGGCAGGAGGATCCGCCAGGGCAGCGCGGCATCTATGGCGGAGAGCATGGATGTTGAGGACGCGGCTGCTGGCGGGCCCAGCAGGCCGCAGTCCTCACCGATGTATAACTACGTGGTCACCGCGCAGCAGCCCACGGCCGTGACACAAGCTGTAGTGGGACATTTCACTGGCCCAGGGGATGTCAACCTCATACTGGGGTGAGCGGGCGACACGGGGAGGGGGGTTCTCCGCTTTTTGCGCGCATCGCTGCCTCTGCCTCCTCGCCCGCGCTTCACGCAGCGGGCACACGCATCGCCTGCTCCCGCAGCAAGTCCACGCACATAGAGATCATCACGCTGACGCCAGAGGGCCTTCAGGTGTGGCTTGTTTATCGTGCGCATGCTCAGCACGGCGAGAAGAGCAAGCTGGTGCCTGTGGCTGTTGTGCAGCACCAGCAGGCTAGTGCTGGCGATGCGGCTCATGCACAAGAAGCGTCAAGCTGCGGCATTTAGTTTAGAGCGAAGGACTGCACCGCATTGCCGCTGCTTGTCCCATAATTGCGACTCAAAGTCATCATCGTGGTCACATGGACGCGCGCCCTGCTCGTTCTCGCCACCGGCCGCCCCTGCCCCCCCAGAACACGCTGGACGTCCCGGTGTACGGCCGCATCTCAGCGCTGCGCCTGTTTAAGCCACAGGTGAGCGCCAGCCACCCAGCAGCGCAGGCCGCAGGGCGGGGCTGTCGATGCGGTTTGGGGGCGGCTTGCGCGTTGTATCCTGGTGTGGCAGCAACCCTGGAGCAGCGCAGCTTGGGCATGAGGGCAACGCACACCGACCTCCCCCCATCACCCTACGTTTCCGACAGGGTGCATCCCGGGAGCTGCTGTTCGTCTTGACGGAGCACTACCGCTTCTTCGTGCTGCAGTTTGACCCCGCCACAGGTGGGTGCGAAAGCAATGCGGGGCAGGCCTTTCGGTTTAGCGTGTCGTGCATGCACGGGGCCTTTAGGGCGCACCGCTGCATGGGCTGCACGTGCATGTCTGGGTACGGCTTGGACATGCTGCAGTTGCCGGTCGTTTCAGACGGGCCACAGCTAGTGCCTCAGAGTGTCTGATGTGTCCGGTGGAAGATTCTTGTCCATTTGCTGCAATCACGGTTCCCCCCCGGCTCTTTTGCATCGCAAGTGTGACGCCACGGCCTCATGCCCCAACCCCTCCTCCTGCTCACACACTCAATGCGCTCCCTTCCCCAGGCGCCCCCGTGACCCGCGCGTCTGGCAACGCGAGCGACACCATTGGCCGCCCCGTTGACAACGGCCAGCTGGGCATCTTGGACCCCGAGTGCCGCGCCATCGGGCTGCACCTCTACGACGGCCTGCTCAAGGTGATACCCGTGGACGACCGCGGCGGGCTGGGGGCCGAGATGTTCAACTGCCGCCTGGAGGAGCTGTGCGTGATCGACATGGCCTTCCTGGCGGGCTGTCCTGTGCCCACTGTGGCGGTGCTATACGAGGACGCGAAGCACGCGCGGCACGTTAAGACCTACGCCATCAGCATGCGCGGCAAGGTGGGGCCGGGCAGGGCGGGCAGGGGGCGCAACGGAGGGGCCGGGCAAATGGCCGGGTTGCCAGCTGCACTGTGTTTAGGGGGTGTCTCGTGTCGGGCAGGTAGAGTAGGGATACTGCGGTACTGCGGCGTTACCCGTCGGGGCTCGCCTCCGCTCTCAGCGCGGCTGCCAGCGTCTGCGTTCCCCTCTTTGACCCCCAGGCTGTGCCCGTCTCACCCGCCTCCCCCCCGAACCCACCAGGACCTGGAGGAGGGCCCCCTCGCGCACCAGAATCTGGATGCTGGGGCCGGCATGATCATCCCCGTGCCCGCACCCCTGGGGGGCGCCATAGTGGTCGGGGAGAGCGTCGTCACCTACTTCAGCACCAGCGCCCCCCAGTACCAGCGCAGCGCGGCGTTGAGGCAGACCATCGTGCGGGTGCGCCGCAGACGCTGTAGTGCTCGGTCCACAATTTGTTGGGGGCCAGAAGGGTTGGTTGCAGTCCAGCAGTGGCATCAGGCCATCGGGTGCACAGCACATCTGAGGTCGACGACCGTTCGTGCCTTCCTCGCTGTCTTCAACGACGAGCGGCTTGCCCCGCCACGCCCCTCATCCCGCTGTCCCCCACCGATTTGCTGGCCGTCACCCTCACATTGCTGCACTCTGCTGCCCAACCCCCTCACCCCACGTCCCCCCAGGCCTACTGCCAGATCGACGACGACGGCAGCCGGTACCTGCTGGGCGATTACCTGGGGGGGCTGCACCTGCTGGTGCTGGCCTGTGTGGACGGCAGCGTGGTGGGCCTCAAGCTGCAGCACCTGGGGACAACCAGCGCCGCCAACGCGCTCTGCTACCTCGACAACGGCGTGGCGTTCGTGGGCAGCAGGTCGGGGGACCACCAGCTCATACGGCTGCACAGCCAACCCGTCAACGGCGGGGCAGCGGCGGCGGGGGGCGGGGGCGGCAGCAGCGGCACAGGCGCGGCAGAGGCGGGCGGCGGCGAGGACGCGGCAGCGGCGGCGGGCGGCGGCGTCGCCGTGGGGCCAGGGCCGTCGTCGTTGGCGGCCGGTGGCGGCGCGGCAGCGGCGCCTGCTGGTGGCAGTGGAGACGAGCGTGACGGTGGCGCCGGCCCCTGCTATGTTGAGGTGCTGGACTCTTTCACCAGCCTGGCGCCCATCCTGGACTTTGCGGTGCAGGACATGGACCGCGCAGGGCAGGGGCAGCTGGTGATGTGTTGCGGCACACTGCGAGACGGCTCCCTGCGTGCTGTGCGCAACGGCATTGGCCTTAACGAGCTCAACTGCGTGGAGCTGGCGGGCATCCGCGGCGTGTGGGCGCTGCGGCCGGGGTGGCGCGACGCATATGACAGGTTGCTGGTGATGGCATTTGTTGGGGAGACGCGGGTGAGTCGAGCAAGGGGAAGGGGGGCCCCCATTCCTGCACCCGACCCAGTGGGGGTGCTTGCATGGCTGCACGGCTGGCAGGTTTATCCGTATCGGCTTCTAAACTATGCAGTTGTGGAAGGCTGCTCTCCAGGAGGGCTGCAATGCTAACAGGACCCCAGGCGCTGCCATTGGCACTGGCCAGCAATTGCACGCCCTCACAAATTGCCCGTCCCGCTTGGCACATCCACAGCTGCTGGCCATTGACGAGGATGATGAGCTGGGGGAGGTGGAGCTGGCCGGGTTTGACAGCGGGCGGCAGACACTGCTGTGTAGCAATACGCTGCACGACACACTGCTGCAGGTGCCCCGACCTGGCTGGGCGGGCTGCTGGGGGGGGGGGCGCAGAGGTTGGGCGTTGTTTTGTGGTTTCGCCACACGTGATCACGAGGCGCACGACAAAGTGTCTGCCGACGCCCCCTCATGCAACACCGGCTAGGATTCCTTTTTCTAGCTTTGAAGCCCTGCCATGGTCTGACGCGTGCTCTGTCCACAACCCAACACTCCAACACTCACACTGCCAGGTCACGGGTGCTGCTGTGCGGCTGATTGAATCCAGCGGTGCGCGCTGCATTGCCGAGTGGTCGCCCCCGGAGGGTCGCACCATAAACCTGGCGGCTTCCAGCCCGAGCCAGGTGCTGCTGTCTACTGGCGGGGGCGCCCTCACCTACCTCGAGGTTCAGGAGGGGGGCCTGGTGGTGCGCGGCACTGCAACGCTGGCGGCGGAGGTTGCATGCCTCGACATCACACCCACAACAGGTTGGGGTCCCCAGTGGACGTGTTGGTGGGAGCAGCAGTTGATGACTGGGGGCGCGTGCAAGATGTAATGTGTGAGATGCCTGATGCGGGGCCTTGAAAACGCTGTCATTAGTTTGTGGGTGCGTTTGCATCGTCACAGGCCTCACGGTCAGCAGTGTTTGCAACATCGGTAGACAACTACTGACACGAGCTTTCCCATTGGCGCGGTCCCTTGTGCAGGCGGGTCTAGGGAGGCGTCGCAGCTTGCCGCGGTGGGCAGCTGGTCCATGGAGGTGCAGCTGCTGCGACTGCCAGACCTGGCGCCCGTGGCTACGCAGCCGCTGGGGTCTGAGCAGGTCATCCCTCGCAGCGTGCTGCTGGCCGGCTTTGAGGGCTCCCATCACCACCTGCTGGTGGGCCTGGGGGACGGCACGCTGCACAGCTGGAGGCTGGACCCCGCGGCAGGACGCCTCAGCGGTAGGTCATGTGTCAGAGCGCACAGCTGCCTGGACCTGCGTGCCCGCGCTGTTGAGCCCCTTGCACCTGTGCTCCTCCCATGCGCACCTGCGGCCTCACCCCGAAGCACCCTGCCTGCATGTCCCTGGCACGCCACAGTGCCAGCGTTCCTGTCATCACCTTGAGAGCCTTGAGAGCCCTGACATGTGTCACCCTTCCACCCGATTTCTCCTGCCCTCAACAGACAAAAAGCAGATTCAGCTGGGCACCAAGCCCATCCAGCTGCGCACTTTTGCCAGCGGGGGTGTCAACTACGTGTTTGCCGCCTGCGACCGCCCCACCATCATATACAGCCAGAACAGGAAGCTCATATACTCAAACCTCAACGAGAACGAGGTGGGCGGGTGGCGGCGGGCGAGACGGGAGGGGGTCGGTACGCGCTGGACGAGCAACGGCTGCTGCCAACGCCAGTCCCAGCTCCCTCACCCCATCATCTTTTCCCTGTTCCCCCCTGCCCCCATGCTCACTCTGCACCCCTCCCCCCTCCCCGCCCCCCAGGTGAACTTCATGGCGCCCTTCAACAGCGCATCGTTCCCTGACAGCCTCGCCATAGCCAAGGAGGACTCCCTCACCCTGGGCACCATTGACGCCATCCAGAAGCTGCACATACGCAGCGTGGCGCTCGGGGAGCAACCGCGGCGCCTTGCGCTGCAGGACGCGACGCGCACCCTGGCAGTTGCAACGGCCGGGCTGCTGGGCGGCATGGGTGGGTGCTGGGCCATCGCAGCAAAGGAGTTGTTCCTACTTGCCTAGCCAGCAGCGTCCGCTCGGCTTCATCTCTCGTGTCACCAAGCAGGCGCTCAACATGCAGGCGCTCCTGATTGCTTGCCGCTGGTTCCCATCACCCCCTCGCTCCCCCCTCGCTCCCTGCCCCTCCCCTCAGCACCCTCTGGTGCGGCTGCGGACCGTGGGCAGCTGCTGGTGTTTGACGACGCCACGTTTGACCGCGTGGCCTCCTACCCTCTGGCGGCCCAGGAGCTGCCCTGCTCGCTGTGCAGTGTCGTGTTTGCGGGGGACGACACACCCTACTACGCACTGGGCACGGCGGTGGTCAAGCCTGAGGAGTACGAGCCGTCAAAGGGGCGCATTGTGTTGCTGGCATACAGGTGAGAGGAAGCCCGTCGTGCGAGGTGGTGCCATGTTTGCCATGCATTGGGCTGGGTTCAGTGGCGCATCGGGTGCTTGGAGTGCGTCTGCCCGTGCAGCTGGTCGATTGTGAGGGTTGCATGCTGGCAACCCCCTGATTGATCGACCTTCCAACCTCTTTGCAGGGGAGGCGGCAAGCTGGAGGCCGTCGAGTCGAAAGAGGTCAAGGGGGCGGTGTACGCGATGCAGCCGTTCCAGGGCAAGCTGCTGGCCTCTGTCAATTCCAAAGTGCACGTGTTCAAATGGGTGCCGGCAGGTGGCAGCGGCGCTGCGGAGCTGGTCAGTGAGACCAGCACCCCGGTGCAGGTGCTGTCGCTCTACCTGGCAGCACGGTGAGGGCCCAAGGCATGCCACGGGGTTGTTTCGTGCGCGCGCGCCTGCGTGAGTGTGTGTGTGTGTGTTGAAGGGGACGGGGGGGGGGAGACCTGCAGGTCGCAGCCTGGCTACTAGTAGGTGGCATCGTAAGTCCTCAAACAGCACCAGGCTTGCAGTCGCTCTCAGCTAGTTGCCGCCCCACCTTCACTCCACCCTCCTCTTGGCAGCTGCCGCCCCCAACTCTCTCATCACTCCCTCCTTCCCCTGTCTTTCACCCCTTCCGCCAGGGGTGACTTCATCCTGGTGGGGGACCTGATGAAGAGCCTCACCCTGCTCATGTACAAGGCGGCAGAGGGCAGCTTGGAGGTGCGGGCGCGCGACCTGGACAGCAAGTGGCTCACGGCCCTGGCTGCGCTGGACGACGACACGTACGCCCTGGCGGACAACAGCCACAACCTGGTGCGGTGGGGTTGTGGGTTGGGGTTTGGGTTGAGAGGAGGAGTGGGGCGCGCTGGGACCGGCTTGACAACAAGGGTCGGCAGTGGTGCGCGCCAGCCTTGAGCGGCTGGGGTCAATGATCAGCGGGGTGTTGATGGTGAGTTCGAAGCGTGCCTCTGCTCTCCTTCCTCCCCCTTGTGCACAATCTGGTCAGGTGGTGCTGCGCAACAATTCCGACGCGGCAACGGACGAGGAGCGGGCGCGGCTGCAGGCCGTGGGCTGCGTCCACCTAGGCCAGTTTGTCAACGCCATGCGCCACGGTAGCCTGGTCATGCGGCTCCCCGACAGCGAGCTGGCCTCAATACCTACACTCCTGTTTGGCGGCGTGGAGGGCGCCATCGGCGTGATGGCCTCCCTGCCGCAGGACCTGTACGCCCTGCTGGAGAGGCTGCAGGCTGCGCTGGAGAGGGTGCGGGGTGGGGGTTGGGTGGGCGCAGGTTGATGGGCGAGAGTTGGGGATGAGGAGCGGTGGAGAGGAGAGGGTCTCGTTGAGGGAGCTCAGATGAGCGGGCCGCAGGGCATGGTGTCAGGGACACACTAGGACGATTTCCACCCAAATCTATCCAATCTTTCTCCTCGTCTCTCTCCCCTCGCCCTGCCGCCCACACAGGTGGTGCCGGGCGTTGGCGGGCTGGATCACGCCACGTGGCGTGCGTTCCGGGACGAGCGGCGCTCCGAGGCATGCCGCGCGTTCATCGATGGCGACCTGGTAGAGTCCTTCCTTGACCTTTCGCCTGAGCTGGCGGCGCAGGCTGTTGAGCTCATGGGCCCGGGGCACAGCGTGGAGGACATCACGCGCCGCGTGGAGGAGCTGCAGCGCCTGCACTGAAGGGGTCTTAGATGGTGCTTTTTGTTCCACTGTTGACTCGTGTATTCTCGCTGTAAACTACTGTGTACATGGGAATGGGATTCAACACCTCTTGCACGTGCACCACAAGCTGTGACTTGTACCATTCATGGGGGCCATCGCTCCAGAGGAAGCGGGGAGTTGGGAGGACACTGCGGGTGACACATGGGCCATTGCTGCATGGCACTTTACGCCCGTCAAGTGCGTGTGAGGAGGTGGAAGCCCATATTTGAATTGCTTGAAATGACTCCATGATCAAGCAGCATTGCACACGCTGGTGCTCTTCCCATCGCCGGGCGTCCCAAACGCACGGTGATCAGGTGAGGTGACTTGGTGACACTGCCTGGGCAGCTGCCTTGCCTGGCCCCACCGCCACAAGGCTGCCAAGCCTCCGAGCTCCTCGTATTGCTGATCTTTGGATTTGTGCACGTCCCACCGGCTCGGGACGCGCAGTGTCGCGATCGCTCGACCTAGAGGATGCCCTGACGGATCGGGCGCTGTATCTGTGGCGCACGCAAGGATGACAGAGGCTGTGGCTGTCCAGCATGTCCTGGCGACAATCAGGGCGGCTCTGGTGGTCACAGCAAGCGAACGGGAGCCGGCGGAGGCGCTCCTGCGCTCGTGGGAGGCTGACGCGCAGCCGGGCTTCTTGCTGAGCCTTCTGCGTATCACCGAAGAGACGGCGGCTGTCGAAGAGGTGGGGCTGCCGGATCCCATCGCGCCAATGATCTTGCACGCGTGTGTTTCGCGAATCGTGGGGTGTCGCCTCGTATACGGTTGCTGCTGCGTCATTCCTGCGGGTGGACGAAGCATCATGTGTTTATGGAGCACGAGTGACCCCCGCGGGCCGCGCGGTGCTCCCGCACGCTGCCTCTGCTGCGTCGCCCGCCCGTGCAGGCGACGCGCCTGCTTGCAGCGGTGATCGCCAAGAACGTTGTGGGCAGTAGCTGGCGCAAGACGCTGGGGACTCGCGAATGGAGCCGCGTGCCCGCGGAGGAGAAGGCGTTGGTGCGGGAGTCGGCGCTGCGCCTGCTGCTCGCCGATCCTTGCGAGAGGTGCGCGGGGCCTGCGCTGGGGTGTGCATGCGGCGTACATCAGGAACTCGCATGATGTCGGTGGCGCACCTGCATGCCTGAGATCGAACGTGCCGTGGCCCCGTCATGGCCTCCAGCTGCATGGCCTGCGCGGTGATGTTGCCGGCTCGTCGTGGACTAGGCAATTCAGCCATGCAGCGTGCTGGAAGCGGTGAAATTCTCCCCGCTGCGTTGCTGATGCAGGGTGAGCGTCCAGATGGCGCTGCTGCTGCGCAACATCTGCCAGTTCGACTTCCCGGGACTCTGGCAGAACCCCATTGACGCACTGCTCACAGCCGCCGGCTGCGTCGACCCCACGAGCGGCAACCAGCTGCCGCCGGAGCGCGGGTTGCGGGCTCTCAAGGCGCTCAAGCAGGTGCTGCGCGGCCTGCAGACCAAGCGCTTCGTTGCGGACGCCACAGCGCCTGGAACACGTGAGTGATGGCTCTCCTGAGGGGACAATGTCTTGTAGATGCACTGCCCCGCGTGTCGAACCAGCTTGCATGGCCAGACACACGCGGGCAGCATGTGCATGGCTTGTTGCATGGCCCATGCCTTGCACTATGTTCCCCCCTGTCCATGGGCGGTGATGGTAGGCGGCTGCTTCCATGCCCCATGCCACCTGCTCGCACCCTACCATCCACTGCTCCGCCCTGCTTCTTGACTTGCAGCGTTCACGGTTGTGACAGAGCGCCTCAACGCCGAGCGCAAGCTGTTCAAGGAGCGGCTGCTGGTGGCGGTGGCGCCGCTGCACGCGCTGCTGGCGCGCCACATGCAGGCCTTCATGACGTGTGCGGAGGGCTGGCAGCTGCATGGGCAGTTTGCTCGCGCCGCAGCGGCCAGCTGCACGGAGCTGACACTGCTGCTGCCCAGCCGCGAGTCCCTGCCGGGCGGCGATGCGGCGGCTACAAGCCTGCTGGAGGGCGTTCACACGGCCTGCGGCGCCCTTATGCGCGGCCAGCCATTAGGAGGAGGTGCGTCGATGCGGGGTGCCGAGGTGCGGGATGTGGGCAGGGTCGTGCTGGTGTTGGACGCGCGCAAACATGTGCTGACCGGGGCATTGGCAATGGCTACCCTGATTTGATGCAAACCCCCTCCTCCAAAAACATTCTGCCGCGCAGACCCTGGCGGCCCAGGCGCGCTGACGGCTTGGGCCGAGCTGGGTGGCAAGCTGCACGAACGGCTGGCTGCCATGGTGACGGCCCACATGGCGGCGTGCCCCCTGCCGTTTGGGCCCCTTCTGCCCCACTTTCTGGGGCTCTTTGTGGGCAGCGCGCTCGTGGCGGCCGGGGCTGAAGCGCTGCGGGCCATGCGGCCAAAAAGGTGGGATGCACTTGCTTGCGGGCCGTTTGCAATGCTGCTGAGGGATTCCAACCGTGTACAAGGTCGACGACAACGCCGCTCATGCGTGTTGCCCTACCGACAGCAGTCCACACGCAGCGGTCATAATGCTGTGCCCTGTCTTCATGCCCAGTTCCCCTGCACTCCCTTCCCACTTTTCAAGGCGCGTCCTTCTCGTGCGCTTTATCGCCAAGGCGCTGCTGTGCCCCTACTACCGTGCCGAGTGGCTGGAAGTCAACGTCAGTCTTCTCACCAAAGGTGTTTGGGGTGGAGTGGTGGGTTGAGCGGAGGATCAGAGCACGCACACCAGCTGGTTGTGCCACGATTCCTCTTGGCTTTCTGCGAGCTGATCCCTCACGGACCCTCCTCTTTGCCCAACCCACAGCTGCCCAGGGCGGCCAGGTGCCACTCAATGCAGCCACATCCGGCGAGGTGGACAAAGCACGCACCGCGCATGATGCGCTGAGTGCCATGCTGGCGCCTCCACAGGTGCGGCAAGGGCGTTAATCCGGAATCGGTGAACGGTTTTGGACTGGAAGCACATTGCGATGGCGCTGCAGGCTGTAATCTTGGCACGATACTCACTCAAGCCCCTACTCGGATCACCTTCCCCAATAAGGTGGCCCCTCTTGTGGAAGCACTGGTGGCCAAGTACGTGGCGCTGTCACCGGATGAGCTTGAGGAGTGGCAGAGCGACCCTGAGGGGTACATCAGGCGAGGGCAGGGGCCAGCCATGGGATTATTGCAGGGGGGGGATGCTGTTGACAGAGCATCTTATTGTTTTGTTATGCACTTGGATGCAATCGGGTGAGCTTATCAGCGCACACCCCGTCCCCTGGCCCTCCCGCACAGATCGCTGGAGCTGGAGGCGGCACCTGATGCAGACACGCCCCGCCCCGTGGGCGTGGGCCTGCTGCTCTGCATGCTGGAGCGCGGTGGCGAGGGACCTGGTCGCGCCCTCATAGACCTCGCCGCGCGCCTCCAGGTGTGCTTCTGGTCTTGGTTGTCGAGCCTGTCTGCACTGCGCTGCCTGCCTAGGGTGCACTGGGTCTTCTGTAGCTCCCATCACACCCTCCCCCCCTTCCCTCTCTCACACCACCAGAGCCAAGGTGACGGTGCCCCGCCGGATGTGCTGCTCATGCGTGAGGCCTGCTACAGGTGCGAAGCTGTCTTACGCGCAGCAGCGGCACAAGCGTGACAGTCATCCCTGCATCGGTCTGGCGTCCTGCTTGGACGTGCTCTCCTCCTGCCCCTGGCCCCTACTCCTCTGTTCCTCCTGTTCCCTGATTTTCCCACACATCTTCCACTTCCGCCACCAAACCAGGGCCATCGGTGAGGGCTTCCCCCACGTGTCCGCCTTCATCAGCTTCGCCAGCTGGTACAGCGCCGAGATCGCGCCACAGCTGCGCGACAGGCTGGCTGCGTTCAAGGCTCAAGGCGGTGCCAGCACCATCATGGCCGTGTTGCAGGTATGGTGCTCGTCGGCGGTGGAGACGCGCCTGGCTTTGCGCCTGTGAGCGACATCGCTGGGGCACTAATACAAGGCCACTGGTCACTTACTTGACATTGTAACTCACACACGCAGGCACGCGCCCTGTGGCTAGTAGGGGCATGCTGCGGCGAGTTGCCGCAGCAGCAGTGGGTGGAGGCTTACGGCCTTTGCGTGGCCCACATGGCCGCCACAGACCTTGTGGTGGGTGGCTAGCGTGCATGGGACACGGATGGTATTTCCATGGGGCTGCAACAGGGGTCTGGATCACCCGACTTCGCAATCATTGGCGCTGCTTAGTGGTAATCCTGAATGTTTGCTTCTAGATAACTCTGATTTTGCTCATTGTGCTGCATGCCCTTGGACCCCCAGGTGGCGCTGCAGGCGGTGCAGGCTGTGATGATGATGACCGCGGCGCTGCTGGACGACCAGGCCGTCCTCGACCAGGCCAATGCTGCGCAGCTGCAGGTGCAGCAGTGTTAGCGCACCGGGATGACTGGCTCATGTCAGGCCATTCCACAACACCTTTGTACCATTCAATGCATCAACAGCGCCCCCTTGTCGTTGTACGGACCTGCAGCCTCAGCTCACCACACCGCCACCCTTCTGCAGGCTTCCAAGCAGGCGGCGCGCGGTGGTGCTGGTGCCGTCGACGCCGCACTCAGCGCAGCAGAGGCGCTGGACCAGGGTGCGGCAGCGCCGAAGCATCATCATCAGCCACAGCCCTGCTGCTTGTACCCGCCGTTTATGAACCGACTCCAGCGGCAATGACGGGATTGCTGATTGGTTGCTGACACCGGTAGCACATGGCTCCCCACATCCTCTACTGTGAATATCCTCTTCGTCTCACTCTCCCGCCATGCGTGCAGAGGCTGTTGTGGCTGCACGCGAGCGGCTGCAATGGCGCGGCGAGGCGCTGCAGGCGCTGCTGTCACAGCTGCTGTCCAGTTGCTTTGGGCTGCTAGGCCGCTTGTCTGAGGTGAGTGCCGGTTTTTGTTGCAAATTCGTTAACACAATTAATGTCCAGCATGCTTTCAGTGCTATCAAGCGACGTATATATTTTTTGCTGACTGGTTGACATCGTATTGATTACCCCTTTCAACATCACCGCTTCCGCATCCCAGGCTGAGTCACGGGTGCGGCTGCTGCAGCTAGTGAGCGTTGTGGCCGAGGCTGCTGGCGAGGCGCTGCGGCCGCACCTTGGCGCGCTGGCGGCTGCACTGCCGCAAGTGTGGGAGGCGGCCACGGCGACCGCGCGGCGGCCCGATGCCGACACGGGCAGCGTGGCCCGCCTGCACAGCGCGCTGATGGCGGTGCTGACGCACCTGGTGGGCAAGCTGCGCGGCGCTGCGCTGGAGGACGCGGGGGTGCAGGGCGTGCTGTACCCTCTGCTGCAGTACGCCACCGACCCCGGGTCATCGGAGGCCGACGTGCTGCTGGAGGAGGCGCTGAAGCTGTGGGCCGTGGTGCAGGGCGCGCAGCCCACCGTCAGCCAGCAGCTGGTCAACCTGCTGCCGCGCATGGCGGCGTTGCTACATCGCGGCCGCGACAACACGGCGGCATTCCAGCTCATCGAGGGGTACCTGCTGCTGGGGGGCGGCGCAGCGCTGCAACCATACGGCGAGGGAATCGCTGCGGCACTGGCCGCTGCCCTGCGCAGCGTGTCGCGCACCGTGGCCGAGGCCTGCGCGCCGCAGCAGGCGCCGCCGCAGCAGCAGCAGCCGAATGCGCAGGAGCCGCATATACCGCAGCAGCAGCAGCAGCAGCAGCAGCAGCATCGCGGGCAGGGCAGCCAGCGAGGCCCTCTGGCCAGCGAAGTCACGCAGGAAGGCCTCGCGGCAGCAGCCCTTGTGGACGTATTCCTACAGGTCCGAGGCCCACCCGTTAAGGCCCTGGAACATGCACAGGCTCACATGTGCTGGGGGCGATGGCGCTTGCAGCGCGGGCAATCAGTGCATTTGAATCCGCTGCCTTACGATCTTGATTTCTCCTCCTCCGTTGCCCTCACCTTGACGCGCAGCTGTACCCGTCTGACGTGTCGACGCTGCTGGCGGGCTCCTTCACGTCGATGGCGCAGCTCATCGCCGACTCGCGCGTCCCCACCGCCGGGGTGCAGATGAAAGCGCACAATGTGATGGAGGGCTTCCTGGAGGTGCTCGGCAGGTGATGACCGCTTGCAGGGGATGGTGCATGCAGGGGGAGGACCGTAGTGCTGACAGGGCGCACCGCTTGGACAGCTTCCCTGACGTGCGTCTGCAGCCCCTGTTACCATGTCATGCCTCGAACCCTTGAGTGATGCCACCACCACGCCCAACATCGCATCTGTCCCGCTCTGGCCCTCTTGATTCGCAGGCTGTTCATCGCGGCTCCCAACACCTTCCCAGCCTTGCTGCAGGCTGTCACGGCGGCTGAGCAGC
>NW_014013356.1:10524-18149 GCF_000611645.1 Monoraphidium neglectum | reverse complement strand
CTTGGCAGGTGCCAATCAGCCACAGAGCCCTGAGGAGCGAGCGGCGGCGGTGCAGCAGCGCTTCCTGGATCGCTGGCTGTGTGTCGCCAACGTCACACTGCTGGAGGGTAAGAGATGGCAGACGTACAGGGGCCAATGCTGGTGATTTTTTGCAGGATATACGCATGCTTGCTTGGTTTATGAAACAACTGCACATGTTTTGGTGAGGTGCCTGGTTACTCACCGCCGCCGCAACCACGGGGTCATGATGCGCAGAGGTGATTGGCGTCCGGCATATGGCCATGCTCGGCCGCTTCCGGCGGCGGATGGCGGCGGCAGGCCTGTCCACCCTCATCAACAGCGGCGCCCTGTCTCCCAGCGTGCTCGACCCCAAGAGCATTGCCAACCTCGCCAACCTCATGATCAAGGTGGGGGCATCACGCCGACCTGCCGCTGGTGCTCCAGCCACGCTTTGTGGGTCGCACCACGTTGAATTCACACAGCCTCCTCCCGCTATTCACCTGATTTGGGTTTCTGTGTTTTTTTCTCTTACCCTTCATATCTTCATACCCACCTCTCCCCGGCCGAACACCTTGCAGGTGGTACGTGAAATCCCGGATTTCAAGGGCGACGTGGCCCACCTGGACGGCATGGACTTTGCCGGGGAGCTGGGCAGCGACTATGTGCTGGCCGCGCGCGTCAACCTCAGCAAGTGAGGCCCAGGACGCGCAACGCTCGGGTTTGGGCTTCTGCAGGCTTTGATGGAGTGCTGGATGGGTCAGGTCTCCTTTTGCTGGCATCGCGGTCGACCTGTTCCCCCCTCACCTGGCACGCATCCCCCTGCCCGTGCCTCCCCTTTCCATACTCCCTTCATGCAGGAACGATATCATCCGTTCGCTCCCGCTGTTTGAGACCTTCCGCACCGCCCTCGCAACGATGGCCAACACGGTGGGCGGCCCCGTGGGGCTGACTACGCTGCTGAGCATGCACGCGCGCAGTGGCGCGGCCGAGGCGGCGCAGCAGCTGCTGGACGGCACGCTGGAGGCCCACCTGGCGGAGCAGGCGCAGGCGCAGGCGCGGGTGCGGGCGGCGCTGCTGGCTGGCGCGATGTGGCACGGCAGCTCCGGTGGTTCGTCAGGGGCCGGAGACGACGTCGACGACGGGGAGATGGCCTGAGCCGCGGGCTTGACACCCCCCTCCCTCCCCTGCAGCCCTTCGTGCCCTCAACACCCCCAACGCCCAGCAATCAATTCTCAGGATGGCTTTGGATCAAAGTAACAACAATTTCACAAGATGAGGCGTTTTTCTGTCGGGTTCTGGGCACCCCCTTTATATGGAAGGAAAGCCACGTCATCGAGTATATTGACCGACATGGCACAGGGTTGGTAGAGAATGCCACCAGCAGCCTGGCTGTGAGCCACCGCCTTTGCGGCAGCATGCAGCTGCCTACACACCCAAGCTGGGGACACAAATGGACTGATACAGTGCGAGTCTCATCGTCCCAAGCAGTGAGGAGCGAGGACCGGCTACAAAGACGCCAGTCGCGCGACGCCCGCCCTGAAGTTGCCGAGCAAACAGCCGCCCCCACTGTTTTGGAGGACGCAGGATGCAGCGCCGGCAGAGCCGCCAAACCGGTGATGTACTGTTTTGTCGCGGGTCCGAGTTGAATACCTTGGAGATCGTGAGCCATGCAGTGATCTGCCTGAAATAGATCTCCTAGGTCCTTAGCATAGTCGAGCTATAGAAGAAGTAGCAGTGATCCGCACGCCATGTCGTTCGGGTTTGGACAGAGCCAGCCCGCGTTCGGGGGTGAGCAGCATCACTGGGTGATCTCGGCTTCAGCGACCCCGTACGCCGCCAAGCTCATCTTATTGGAATGAATGCCATGCAGGCTTTGGCCAGAGCCAACCGGCGTTCGGAGCGGCGTCCTCGCCGTTTGGCGGGAGCGGGTTTGGTCAGGTGCGTTGTGCGCGGCATTTGAGAGTGCAACGCTTGCATGCACCCGCGGCCGCAGCAGCGCAGGGACGGACTGCGGAGAGCCACCCGCCATACACCCAGGCTGGCTGGGACAGTAGGGACTGACACACGAATCGATCGCGCGCACGGCACCTCACAGACGCCGGCGTTCGGGGCAGCCGCAGGCGGAGGTGCATTTGGCGCATCGCAGGTGCGCCTCATCGACAGCAACTGCGCTGCGGGCGAATCGCGAGCAGCTGTGATGAATTCGTGCTGCTGACTTGATCTGATATGCGCCTGGCACTTGCGTTGGTGTTACACATTGCTGCGTCCGCCCGCAGCCGGCTTTCGGAGCGGCATCAACGCCCGCCTTTGGGGCGGCGCCCGCGTTTGGCGCCGGCGCAACTGGTTTCGGGGTGAGTCAGGGGGAGGGACTAAAGCCCGTTGCCGGCCCGTGTTTTGTGGGTTATGACAAACCCCGTGGCGTGGCTCCCCTGGGCAGCCTTGCAGCTCCATTAATACGATCATAACTGCCGCTGCTTGCCCTGCAACGTCACAATAGGCGAGGCCTGCGACGGGCAGCTTCGGCTTTGGCTCACCGGCACCTGCAGCCAGCCCATTTGGCGCGAGCGCGGTGAGGCCAACATTTAATTCCCTGATGTTGTCCCCTGGGCCTTGTCAACTGGCGCATGATTCAGGCCTGGAGGCTTGCCCTGCGATGCATGGCACCGCATTGCTTTTCAAAGCCCGTTGACGGCCCCCCATCCACCGCCCATGCCTCAATGCTCACGATTGTACCGCAGCCAGCGTTTGGGGCCAGCACTCCAGCTTTTGGGGCGTCCAGCACGCCGGCGTTTGGCGTCGGCGGGTTTGGCGCCCCAGCCAGCACGCCAGCGTTTGGTGTTGGCAGCTCACCGGCGTTTGGGGCGGCCAGCACGCCCGCATTTGGCGCAGCCAGCCCTGCATTTGGGATGTCGGCGCCCGGGTTTGGTGCGCCCGCCAGCACGCCGGCCTTCGGCGGCTTTGGGGCCGCCAGCACCCCGGCGTTTGGTGCGGCAACAAGCAGCCCGGCGTTTGGCGCCGGCGGTGGCGGTGCGTTTGGCGCTGGCGGCTTTGGGGTGAGTGTGGTGGCTGCGCCTTGTACCTGCACGCTCCGCAGCTGCAATTGTAGCCTGAGCGAAACCATGCTGCCTTGGATGGGGCGTTTGGCGTGGGATCATCTGGTGTGTATTATCTGTTCGTTGGCGGTCTGACAACTTGCTGCCTCCATTGTCTGCCCTGCGGAACACAGGCCGCGGCCCCTGGCGGGGCGGCCCAGGGCACGCGCGTTGTGCCGTACCAGAAGCACCAGGACAAGGACCAGAGCGGCGGCACCAGCAGCGGCGGCCCCGTCTACTACAACACCATCACAGCCATGCCGCAGTACCAGAACAAGAGCGTCGATGAGCTGCGCTGGGAGGACTACCAGGCCGGAGTCAAGAACGCCTCGTCAGCACCTCCACCGGCCGCCGGCGGCTTCGGTGCCCCCGCATCGTCGGCCGCGTTTGGCGGGTTTGGGGCAACACCAGCGCCAGCATTTGGAGCCGCCAGCCAGCCCGCCGCCAACCCATTCGGCACTCCCGCCTCGTCGCCATTTGGCGGCGGCTTTGGTGCTGCCTCCAGTGAGTGACGCTTTGCTGCTGCTGTGGCAGTCTCCCGGCTGGCGTTTGTGGACATCACCATGGGGGTTGCAAGCGTGTGTGTTGCCAGATGGATGATTTGGGTGGGTTAATGTTGCATGCGAACGCAATTGACGCCCTCGCTTTTCTCGCTCTGCCCTCATTGCAGCCCCAGCATTTGGAGCTCAGGCCAGCAGCCCGTTTGGCGGCGGCACACCCGCGTTCGGTGCCAGCACCCCGGCTTTTGGCGGGTTTGGGGCAGCCAGCACGCCTGCGTTTGGCGCTGCCAGCTCGGCGTCACTGTTTGGGGCGGCCAGCACCCCGGGAGGGTTCAGCTTCGGCGGCAGCACCCCTGCTTTTGGCACGGCCACCAGCACGCCGGCGTTTGGGGCCCCAGGTCAGTGCGTGCCTGCTCCCGGGCGAAACTCCGAACCAGGCACTGGGCTGCATACCACTCGAGCGCTTGGCATGCATGCATAGCCTCAAGCAGCAGCCTATGGTCCATTGGCACCATGAAGCACTAGTTTCCCGACACCCCCCAACTCCCACGCAACACAGCCTCCACTCCTAGCTTTGGTGGATTCGGGGCGTCGCCATCGCCGTCGCCCTTCGGCGCCAGTCCTGCTTCGGCCGCGTCGCCCTTTGGGACGCCATCCCCCAGCCCTTTTGGTTCCACGACGCCAGCATTTGGGGCAGCCCCCAGCAGCTCGCCGTTTGGGGGGTTCGGCGCCTCCCCGCCAGCCAGCAGCGCACCCGCCTTTGGCGGCTTTGGCTCAGCCTTCGGCGCCAAGCCCGCGACCTCGCCCGGCTTTGGGTTTGGCGCTAGCTCCTCGCCAGCGTTTGGTGCTAGCGCTCCTGCTGCAAGTGAGCGTGGTTGGGGACGTGATGGGGTGCTACTGCATTGCATAGAGCAAGCCGCGCAGCGTGATTGTGTGTACCGAGTGCTTGGTCTCTTGCCCGATCCAGCAACAAGTCAGTCACAAACGCCGTGCTTCCCTTCTCTCAAGGTACATTCTCTTTCAGCAGCGCAAGTGCCAGTGGATTTGGCGCCGGGTTTGGGGCAGCGTCCTCGACGCCTGCGTTTTCGTTCTCCCAGCCGGCAAGCCAGCCGGCTGGTGGCGGCTTCAACTTCGGCAACTTTGGATCTTCTTTTGGGGCTCCTGCGCAGGGCGCGGCGGGCGCGCAGCCCGCGGCCCCCGCAGTGCAACCGGCAGGTGTGGGCCAGGCCCCGTACGGCCAGCTCTCTGCGCTGCCCAGTGTCAACGTGCCTGAGCCCAAGGTGAGGGCAGCAGAGGCGGGGTTGTGAGCTGCTGCCGCAAAAATGCATCGTTACGTGCAGCAACATGCAATGCAGTTTCCCTCCATCTGCTTGCTGGTGACCGCCGTAGGCGCACCTGGCCCCTGCCCTGGTGAACACCCCGCGATGCCCCTCCCCGCTCGTCATCCTCAGCCCCCACTCTTCAACCCCCTGCAGGTCGGCATCAGCGCCCGACCAGCGCGCCAGGCCATCACCACACTGCGCCCCTCGCCGCTGCTGATGCTGCGCTCGGCGACACCACGATTCGGCGCCGGCCCCGCGCCCCGCAGCGCAGCGTCGCCCGGCCCCTCACCGCCCAGCCTCAGCCTGGGGGCCAGCGCCGGAGCGGTGTCGTCGCCGGCGGCCGCGCTGCTGCCAGCGCGAGAGAACCCGCACCGCCTCTTCATCCGCGAGCCACCGCCCTCCACGAGCGCGTCCCCCTCCCGCAGCAGCCTCACGCCCAGCACCCCTGTCACAGGCGGCGCAGCTGGGGGCGGCGGCGCCACCACGCCGTCCCCCGCGGCGGCTGCGGCTGGCTCGGGCATCCCGGCTGGCCGGCCGCGCAGCGCAGAGCGTCTGAGCAACGGCGGGGCCACAGCCCGCGATTTCAAGGCGGCTGCGGACGGGTGGGTGCGCGTGCGTGTGCATTCGCTGGCTGTCAGATAACCCCGTGACAAATATCCTGCCTCTATACTCGGCCCTCTTCAGTGGACTGGCATGCTGCCGTGCGTAAGTCCACTCTGTCCCGCTGCCCCGCCCCCAACGCAGCTCCCCGGCCAACGGCGCTGCGGCCGCAGCGTCTGACCTGCTGCCCAAGCTGGGCTCACTCGCGATGGCTGGCTACAGCATAGAGCCGTCCCTGAGGCAGCTGCAGGTGCGGCGTTGCCGGCGATGACCTACAATCACACCACACGCTGGTGCTGTGGTTGCAGCCAACATGATGCTTGCGTACCCGCGTTTTGTCACATAATTTCAGCTCGCTTACGGCAACTGGCTTAGTCACCTGATCCACAGGTGTCTGTTGTGTCCTCGTCACTGCACACTGGCCCAGCGTGTCATCCCCCCCATCGGCCTCCCCTCTCCCCAGGCCCTGGCTGCGTCTGACCCTGGCGCCCTGGCGGGCGTGACGGGATTCTCCCTGTCGCGTCGCGGAGTGGGCAGCCTGCGGTGGCTGGTGCCTGTGGACGTGAGGGGCCTCGAGCTGGACCAGATCGCACGCATCGACCCAGGTGGGCGGGCATGGTGTGGGGGTTGAGTGATGGTGCATTGACGCTCTTGTAGTGAGGTGGTGTGGGGTTGCTGAGCCAGCTGGAGCCTGGAGCTTAAGAGGGGACGGTTCAGGGCAGCAGGTTGATTGCCAGGGTGGGCTTACCGGCCACCGCACAAGAGGGCCGGGGGTGACACCAATATTGCTGGAACCCACCAGCTATCCCTTCACATCTTTCACAACAATGTCGTAAGAGGTGTTCCATTTGCATTTTACGGTGTTGCGCCCAGCCCCTCCCCTGCTGGCCTTTCGTCCCCTTCCTGCCAGGCGAGGTGGCCGTGTACGTTGACACCGTCAAGCCGCCTGTTGGCTGTGAGCTCAACACGCGCTGTGAGGTGACGCTGCTCAACGTGCACAAGAAGAAAGGCGGCCAGGTGCGGGCTGCATGGCACCGTGCGTGGTCCGTGGTCATGTGCGGGTCATCGATCATGGAGAGCTGCCTCGTGCTTGCCGTCGGCGCCGTGGTGTCCACCCATACAGCTGGCACTGGACATCTAACGCGCCGCCCTTCCCCCCCAAAAACCTCTGTCTCAGATTGTGACGGACCCTGTGTCGGTGGCAGCCTTTGAAAAGCGCCTGCGGCGGTACTGTGCAGAGGCGGGGGGCGAGTTTGTGGCCTACAAGCCGGACGGTGGCGTCTGGCGCTTCAAGGTGGGCGGCACGGGGACAGCGCTCACCACTGCAATCGCCAAAACCAGACAAGTGCTCGTAACGCCCCGCTGATTCCTTCGTACCACAGCGCACACTACACTCTGGAAGTGGGCTGGCGTGCCTAGACCACAACGCGCCGCTTCCGCCCGCCTGCACGCCCCCAGGTGGAGCACTTCAGCCGCTACGGGGTGCCCCTGGACCAGGAGGATGACGAGGACGACGAGGGGCAGGAGGGGGAGGAGGGAGGAACCCTGGGCGGCGCAGGGCCCGCCGCGGCAGCCAACGCCGGCGGCAGCGGCGCTGCAGGCGGCGGCAAGGGCCGCCGCTTTGGTGCGCCTGTTGTGGGCGGCGACAGCGACCTGGACGAGGCCACTGTGGACGGCGCCTGCAGCGACGGCGGGGAGGGGGATGCGCCCGACAGCCTGATGGCGGGCGGGGATGAGGGCGACGAAGCCGCGCTTGACGAGCAGGGGGAGGAGGCGGCGTACGAAGCGGCCAGGCTCGGAGCCAGGGAGGTTGGCGCCGACGCGGGGGAGGTGGGCGAGGCGGCCTACTACACAGGCGGCCCGTCCCGCAAGCGCGGCTACGGCCATGCCGCGCGGCCCCCACTGTCCGAGGGCCGGGTTGCATGGGGCACCGAGGTTGAGGAGGCGGACGAGGCAGCGGGGCGCGGCGAGCCGCTGCAGCATTCGCTGCCTGCGCTGCTGTCGCTGCAGCCAGGCCAGCTTGCGGCCATGCGTGATTCGTTTTTTCGTCAGGGCGGGGCCGCGGCGGCCGATGCAGTGAGCGCTGAAGCTGCATTGGCGGTGGCCCCGCC
>NW_014013356.1:0-9844 GCF_000611645.1 Monoraphidium neglectum | reverse complement strand
TTCGTTTTTTCGTCAGGGCGGGGCGCGGCGGCCGATGCAGTGAGCGCTGAAGCTGCATTGGCGGTGGCCCCGCCGCCTCAACATGGCGCTGCCTACCAGCAGCAGCAGCAGCAGCAGCAGCAGCAGCAGCAGCAGCGCTCTGCCCATCGTGGCGTGCCAAGCGCAGTGCACAACTGGGCACGCCCCCGGCCCGCCTTACTGCAGGCTGCATCCCCAGACGCGCCGCAGCAGCAGACACCCGCAGCGCTGGTGGTGCCGGCCCCCAGCACAGCGCGTTTGGCGCAGGTCACCGCGCTCGAGGCCCCGCTTGTGCCATCCCCGTGCGAGGGTATGGCTGTGGCGGGTGGCGGCGGCAATGTTTGCGACGCCTTCATGCTCATGGGGCGATCCTTCCGTGCCGGCTTTGGCCCGGGGGGTGCGATGGCCTTCCCGGTCAACGCCTCCGCCACAGTTGGCACAGCCGCCCCTAGCGTCACCGTGACGCAGCTATCCCCGCTGGCGGCCGTCAGGCCCGCGGCGCAAAAGCCTTTGGAGGTGGATGCGCAGCCAGGCGCCGCAGCGCAAAACGCCGGGGGCCGCGTCGGCCTGGTGAGCGCGCTGCGGCGCCGCACTCTGGCAGCGTTTGAGGCCCACCTGTCAATGAGCCGCGCGGAGGTGGATGCAGGCGGCAAGGACGGCGAAGGTGGCGGGGGCGGTGAAGGTGCAGAGGAAGACAAGGAGCAGGCTTCCGGCCAGCTGGCGCCGCGCTGGCAGCTGGTGTGCAGCAGGCGGCAGCTTCCGCGGCTGGTGAAGCAGCAGCTGGCGGCGCTGGGGCGGCGCGGCGATGGCGACGGCGATGGCCAGGGCACCTCTGCTGAGATGTGGCAGCTGCTGCAGGTGGATGGGGTTAATGGTGGGACGGTTTGCATGTGTCTAAGCACTGATTCGGCGCTGCAGTTCCAAAGGCGCATCGTCACCTGCTGCTGGCCGTAGATCCTCAGCTCTGCTATCCCCCCCTAGACAAATATATCGTTTCAAAATGTTCCCATCCTGCCGCCCACCCTTCAGGTGCTGTTTGAGCACATTGAGGGGGAAGATGGCGACTGCGACGAGGAGGATGGTGACGCTGACGAGGACGGCGACGTCGACGGCGGTGCAGGCGCCGATGCCATGTCCCTGGAGGGCTCTGAGGGGGCAGAGGGGCGGCCGAGCGTCCTGGACGCAAGCACCAGCGCATCGCGCCTGGCGAGCTACAAGCGGCGCGCCACGCTGTCAGGATGGCTGGCCTCCAAGGCAGGCCGCGCCGTGCGCGCCGCGGTGGTGGCAGCCAGCGCTGCGGGCGGGCGCGAGGCGCTGCTGTGGGCGCTGCTGCACCTGGTGGCGGGCCACCAGCTGGGGCCTGCCGCAGCACTGGCCGCGGCGGCGGGTGACGCGCGGCTTGCTGTGCTGCTGTCTGTCGCGGGACGGCACGGCGCCATCAGCTCAGACATCGCGAGGCAGCTGCAGGTGCGCCACGCCTGTGGATTAAGCAAGTGTCATGCACTGCTGTTCGCGGGACCAGGGCCACAAACAATTTGTCTGGTTCCAAACGCAGCTCTTATCCCTCACTATGAGGGCCCTGCCCCGGCCCCTCGTGGTGTGTGGCAGTCCTACGTGCCTAAGCGTGTGCCGTGTGCTGCTCCTGGCCGTTCCATGTCCAGGTCTGGCACTCTGCAGGGTTGTGGCGCGATCACTTCAGCCAGCCGCGCAAGCTCCTGGTTGCTGTGCTCAGCGGGCGCATGGGGGAGGCTGCGGCCGCTTTGCAGCTGGACTGGACGCGTGCCCTCGGCCTGGCGCTTTGGTGAGTGGATGCATTGGGGGCCTTGGGAAGACGCCCTCGATCAATCCAGTGCATGCACCTTTGACTGTGCTTTGCAACAGAGCAGGTGTCCTCAGCCATCAAAAGCCGCTGCTGTGGACGCACCCGCAGGTACTCCACACCCTCAACTGAGGGCCTAGGGGCTGCGCTTAATGCTTATGAGGCAGCATTTGCAGGGCCTGCACGCGTCGCAGGCGTGGAGCCGCCCGTCCCTGCGCACGCCCGCGACCCCGCCGCAGCGCTGCCCGACAGCGCCGCCAACGGCTATGTGACGGTGGGCGCCTCCGGCCCTGTTGTCAGCGACGCGCAGTACGAGCTGCTGCTGCTGGCCGCGCGCGGTGTGAGGGGCGCGGGGCCTGGCTTCGTGGCGCGGCTGCTGCGCACCGCCGGGCGTGGCACCAACCCGCTGGACGCGGCTCCGGGCTGGGTGCTCTCCAGTGTGCTGGCGGCACTGGGGGAGCTGCCAGACACCGACATGGCGGGTGAGGGGCGTGGCCGGGGCGCGCACCGCTTCGCCAGCTGGCTCCGGCATGGCGCCTGCGCTGGGACGTCTTGAGCACTCAGGCTTGGTTGCTGCGCAATTTGCCCGTGGGCCACAGCCGATTGGGCCATACCTACTTGTGGCCGCCTGCTCTGCAGGGGACCCAGAGCCAGTGCTGCTGCGGCTCGCGCTGGATACGGTGGAACAGCTGCTGCTCTTGGCCTCTGGCCGGGACGCCGCCCTGGCGGTCTGCTGGGCGGTGTATGTTGTCGTGCACCTGCCGCCGTCGCTGGCGACGGCAGCGGCGCGCGCGGCGGCGGTGCAGTCGCTGCTCGAGCGGACTGCCCCTCAGTGGGCGCTGGATGCGCGCGCGCACAAGTTCCTGTCCGGCACGCTTGGCCTTCCACCCGCCTGGCTTGAGGTAGCACAGGTGGGCTCATTTGACTGCGGTGTGTGTGTGTGTGTGCGTGAGTGTTTGTTTGCTGTGCGCATCTTACACAAGCCAGAGTTCGTGTGGTACGTCCCCGGCGCTGCTTGCGACGCGGCCGATTGGAGCTTGTTCTGCACCAACTCACTGCCCCGCACCTGCCCCCTTGCTGGCCGCTCCTCACAATAGGCAACCTGGGCAGGCTACCTGGGGGAAGATGCCGCGCAGCTGCGCCACCTGCTTGGGGCGGGCGACGCGCGCGCGGCGCACTCGCTGTTCTGCAGTGCTGTCGCGCCCAGCCTGTTCCTTGAGGCCAGCGCTGTGAGCGCGCGCCGCCTGGCAGCCCTGGCTGAGCAGTTGGCAGACCTGCGGGATATTGTGGGGCCATCCTGGGCCGTAGGCGGTGGTCTGTACCACTCTTGGTCCAGACTGTTTGTGCTGCAGGGTGAACGGCAAGACGGGGACTGGCGGCGCGACGTGGCGGCCGAGGCGGCGGCTGATGGCGATGCGGGTGTGGCTGCAGTGCTGGAGGAGTGCTGCCTGCTGGCGCAGCAGCTTGTGGCGGCGGGGCGCCATCTGGGGCGGGCAGTGCCGCCCACTCAGCGCGCAGTGCTTGCGCGGATGAGTGACGATGTGGGGGCCGCGCTCGGGAGGCTGAGCGCCCGCACCTCGGGGCAGGCTTCGTTCATTGAGGACGCGGCGGTGGCGACGCTGCGGCAGGGGTGTGCTTTGCTGGGGCACCACGAGCCCACGCTGATGGCGGGGCTGGCTGCGCAGCTAGCTGTTTTATAGGACAGCTGGCAGTGATGTTGGGCAGCTCTTTTGGCGTACATGTAACGCGTTTTTGATTTACACATATCAAAATGTGGAGGCCTTCGGCAGCGCACGCCTCCTCTTCATTGCTGTGCAGCGCCGGCTGCCGTGGTGGGGTCAGGGGTGGCCTGGACCTTGTTGACTGCGGTGATGGGGAAGCCACCCGCCTCAGCATGCTGCTGGATGGCCTCCTCACCGCTGGCCAGATAGTACAGAAGGTCTTGCCCGCTGCCCCATACGACTGGACGCACTGCACCCTGTCCAGCCCCATGTCATGCAGGACACGGCGCTGATGCTGGCCAGCTCAGCGGAGCTCTTGGCACCAATGCCTGGTCTGTCGTGCTCAACGACGAGCTTCTCCAGGGCCAGCGGGGTGGTGGGGGAAAACACTCAGGGGGTTGGGTTAATTTGGGCACGGGTGCGTAGGGTGGAGGGCGGGGGTTAGAGGTTTATGGGGAAAAGTACAGTAGTGAGTCAGCCAGAGCAAGGCATTCGGACTCGTAGCTGCAATGGAGCAGCCTGTATGTTGCGGCTGTGTTCTTGGTGGCAAGAGGGAATGTCGACGATCCCACCAGCTGCAATGACGACGCGGCAAGGGGCCGCACGGCCTGCATGCAACCTCCTCCTTTGATCCATGGCATGAACCCTCACCTGCCATTGCTGCAGGGTGACCCGTGGAAGGGGCCTGGACGGAGGGTTCGGGTGCCTCCCGGTGGCCGCGTTGACTCATTGACTGATATACATGATGACAGTGACTGGAGATTGCTGCCAATAGTAGTGGACAATAGTTGAAGGCAAACTTTATACATGTGAACACCATGCAGCCACACCTTTTGCCATCTACATACGTCATTCTGTCTTAACCCCACGCCAGCTTCACGGTGGCAACCGCTCAAGCGTGTCACTATGATAGCTTCGGCGACACGCGAGCAGGTGCAGCAACACTCATATTGTGCCATCCATACCCCATCAGCAGCTTCCGACTGCCACACACAAGCAAATATTGGTGTTGCATGTTACATGTGCATTGGGTTGTGCATTGTGCCCGGACACAGGCACCTACACTACCAACTGTATTGCCCTGCCTGGCTGCGCCGCTTAACATGACGGTCCACTAAACATCTGTGTTGCAATCAAGCAGTAGCCATCACACCATCCCTGCTCTGCCTGCAACGCTGCTGCTGGCTGCCAGCGCCACGCGCGCCGGCCCCATGACCTTGTCCTGCCGGTACCACCCTGGGGGCAGCTGCACATACGCCGAGACCGCTTGGTGCTTGTTCACAGCCTCAAGCAGCTGGAGGTAGCTGCCAATCAGAAAGCAGTATGACCCCCAGAAGGTGGAGGCATTGGTGCCGCCCAGCTGCACAAGGGATCAGGGGAGTGGGGGGGGCATGCAACCTTTGAGAGGCATGTCATGAGGGGCAAGCAGCCACGTGAAGCGGCTGCGGAAAAATCTCATCAAGCATGATGGAATCACTCCAGTTGCTATGCGTGCGCGCGCGTGCGCGCGCGTGTGCGTGCGTGCGTGCGTGTATGCGTGCGTGCTGAATGGAGATGGGAGGAAGGCAGACTCACACATGTCACTCATGCGAGGGCGTGTGCAAGAGTCGGCCAGGTGCGTGCAAGAGTCTGGGCCGCTGCGCAACCGATTGCTGGTCGATTGAACCATGCACAGGTGCACTTGCGCCCGTTCAGAATGGTGTGCAAGCAACGCGGCAAACACTTGATGGTGTTATTGATGTAGCTGCCTGACGTTGATGAGCTAGCCCCAAAAGGTGGTCCTGCCAACTGATCAACGATTACAACAGGCGCAAATGGATTATTCCTAAACTATTTTTCGACTGCCCTGCCCACCTGCATGATGTCCTGCAAACTCCAGAAGCCAAAGAAGCCGGAGAGCCAGAAGCCAACTGCAGGGTACATGTAGAGCAAGGATGCATGAGGGAGGTAGATAGGCGGTGTTGGACGGACGGCTGTGGGAGGGGAATCAACTGGGCCGCAGTAGGCAGGCATTGCTAAGCTGGGGCAATGCAGGGCCCGGGGCCTTCTTTTTGTTTTGTGAGTGACGCCACAACCATGCTTGTGCACCACCCCGCCATGCGCAGGTGCGTCGTTCTGGCCTGCACGCAATATGTCTGTGTGCTGAAATCGGCGTGTTGCAGATGGTACATACGCCCGCGTGCTTCTGCACGTACGCACCAGCCCCCAGTAGGTTCCAAAAGCCCACGTGCCACCCAATACGCTGCGGCATGGGTTGCCACCAGGTTGGCTGCTCCTCCAGCATGAATAGCGCAGACGAGGCAATAAAGAAGGTGGCGCCGACCACCTGCAGCCCCCAGAATACGCCTGGCAGTTTTGCACATGGGTCAGCGACACGGAGTAGGTGTGCAGCATGTCGAGTTGGACAAGGACACGCGCAACAGATGATGCCTGCCAGCAGATCAGCCCCCATCACATGCAGGCGTGGTCGACGTGTGCGCGCTTGTCGGAGGGACGATCACATTAGGAACTGACAATGGGTGGGCTAGCCTGCCAAGTCAGCGCTGACGTGGGCCTGAGTGACAACGGAATTGCAACCACACCATCCCCAAATGCGTGCGCGTTGCGATGCAATTCTTTCACGTCAGAAAGGGCTTTGCATGCGGCATTTTGTGCAACAGGCCAGCAAAGGCGCTCTCTTTCTCATTTGAGCAAGTGTGCTGCAGACCCTCAGCGCGCAACTGCCCGCCCGACTAGCTCCCACCGTCCCAGGCCCCAACGTTGTCAAAGTCCTCTGCCTTGGCAACACCTGGTGTGGCAAAAATGCAAGGGACCTGCACGACAGCAAGGACAGATGAAGAGGGGCAGGTCATGCTGCAGCATTTGCGTTTGCAAGCATGATTTTGCTTGGAAAATCCCACTTGGATCACGATGCCAGCTTCGTTGCATGCATCCTGCTTGCCTCAGTCCTCACATAGACAGCCCCAATTCGGTTGCGCACACACAATGCGCTCTGACATGGCATGCTAGCCACAATGGCCGATTGAGGGGACCCATTGCAACAATTGCACCCGCAAACCCTGAACCTTAAACCCTAAAGCGACTGTCTCTCGGCTGCAAGCAAGCTTCCTCTCACCCAGAAAATGGTGGCTCCAATCAGCTGCAGCAGGCTGGCCATAAAGCCAACATCGTGCGGCCGCACACCAAACCAGCGCCATTGCCGCTGCTTGGATGTGACCGCCGCAGGTGCTCGTGCGGCGCCACCGCATGGTGCTCCCGCGCCGGTGCGCGGCTCAGTCCCCTGCTTCTCTATGCCCCGGGTGGCTGCCACTGGGTGTGGCGACCGCGGGTGCGCTGGCGCTGCAGCGGCAGCCCCAGTTTGCGCTGGACAGGTGGCAACCGCAGGCGGTGCGTGTGTAGAGGGTAGGGGCACATCTGATGGCGGGTTGAGCGCCTCCCAATACAGTAACCATGAGCCGACCTCGAATAAGGTGCCTGCGTCGACGCCAAAGTGTGTGTGTGAAGTGGCAATGCGTCAAAATGGCTGGCCACCCTGGGTGACAACACACAAGACCTGGCGAGTGCCCAGCAAATGCTTGCTTCAATCTCGTGGCACTGTGAGCTGCTGCACCATGAGCTGCTGTACTGTGAGCTGCTGCGCTGTGAGCTGTTGCTGATTTCCTTGGGTTTATGCAAGTGACAGTTTCAAAGGTGTGGACCGTTGAGAGCAGCCAATTGCCTGCTGCTGGGGAGTAGCAGCTGTTTCTATGCGACTACTTATTCGCGCATCAACAAAGCGGCAGCAAGTGACCCCATCCGCCATCCCGTTGCACGTTGTGCACAAGTGCGCGATGGCGCACGCACGTGTGACACTTGGGCTGCTTACGAGTACGCCCATCGATGCCGCAGCCACCCACACGCACTGCGGGCCAACCTCCAAATGCCGCTGCCTTGGGCCATACAGCAGATTGCAGCGTGATGTGTGCTGACGACAGATACACTGTGCAAACAAGCATGATCCTGCCCTGGCAGGGGCGCCACCCTTGCCTGCTCACCCCCCACGAGCGCCGCGACTGCAGCCACCACCTGGGCGGCATTTTTGCTGGCCGCCGCGGCAAAGCCATCTTGCCATAGCGCGTAGTGCCCGTTGACGACCCAGGCAATGCACCCCAGGGTGAACACAAGGCCCACCCAGTAGGATATGTCGCCGTACGGGTAGCCCCACCATGCCGGGAGCAGGCGCAGCCGGTGGTGGCTGGGCAGTGCTACGGCCCCACCTAGACGCACGGGGTAGCGGCCTTTCCTGCGGGCACGTGCATGGACGTGTGTGCTTGTGATGTGAATTTGGCGTTGCGTTCACTTGGCAAGGCTCAGACTCAGTGACACGCATAGCCTCCTCGGGGGCTGCATCATCCAGCGATTTCACAGCCACATTGCAGGACATCACCATTAAGGAACATGCTGCCTGCATGCACGCAGGTGACATAGTCCCAGGCGGTTGCGGGCCAAACGTACAGTGCAAGCTGTCGAGAAGAAAAGCCACTGCGTGCCAGCTCAGCGCTGTTGAGGAACTATCTGATGCAATCGCCCCCCCCCCCTTGGGCTGTTACATGCCCTAACCCGCATGCTTGGCATCGTACGCATGTCCGATTTCATGTCCACATCCCACCCAGTGGGCCCAACGTGTAGGTGCGCCCAAACATCACCTGTGCGCGCGTGTCTTGAAGCGATATACGATCCCATCTGGCGCCACAAAAACTGCACTGCTGGGGTGAAAGCAGCACAGCCGCACCGCCGGCGGGCCTTCCAACTCCACCGCGCCTTCGGGCAGCTCATGGTCTGGGTGCATGTCGAATTAAACTGAAGCTTGCGTACTCAACCGCTGCTACGTTGATGCGTGCCGCTTGCTGGCCAGCTACCAAGGTGCAGGTGATGCTTTGTTGTCGGCAAGTGCTGATGCATAAGCAGGGCCGGGCAGCCGGCAGCCAGCAGGGGTGGCAGCTCTAGTTACGTCTACTGTCAGGTTCAGAGTGAAATTAAGCCGTCGAAATTTTATCTTCGGCAAAACATGCGGGAATGACCCGCGCTTTCGTGCTTTTTTATGCAGCCCGCGAGTCCTAGCTCGCCAATCGCGAAGCGATTGCGGTGATCTTCACTGAAGTACTTAAATGTTGGAATCTTCGACAATGACGAGTAATTCGCGCTGGTTCAGGCAGGGTGGTGTCTGAGTGTTCAAGCCATGCTGCAGGTGCAGGTGTGAGTCACCGTGACGTCAGCGTCGACGAATGTCACACATGGGGGCACTGCCCAGCCCTCCCATTAGCTCCATCCATGCATGCTGGTCCAGGCTTCGAGCTGGGGTGGTGTTTTGTGATGGACAAGCAGCATCGATTCTGCTTGGGTCATTTTGTATAATACAGTACACATTCAAGTGTCGCGACCTTCCACTCAACAAAGGTTTTGTGTACGCTGCCCTTGGCAGCATATATGCCTGATCATCATGCCTATTTGTTTGAATTTAGAGCATGAAAATGCACGATCAACATGATAGGCTGGCTGACGCACTGTTCTGATTTGAAACATTGCCTCATACCAGGCATGTGCAGCCATTCACACTCCTTTTTGCACAATCAAGCTGAAGCAAGGATTAGGATTAGGATTAGGATTGTTACAAGATCCCGCGGTCGCCCGCTCCTGGAGCCATCCAGGCTCATGGGATATAACTTGGTAGCATCAGCATTGTGTGACAGGGATTCAGGGGGCCACTGTTCGCCGTTCAAAGCAGGCGTGCACAAAGGCCCCGAGGGTATGCTGGTCCGCACTGCGCACAAGGGCGCGCATGCGGGCATGTGCAGGCAGGTCCGCAAACAAGGGTGCAAAGCGCGGCGCGGCCCACAGGTCCGCGTAGGCAGGGCAGTCGAGCAGGGCATGTTCAGCCGTTTCATCAAGGTCGCGGCCATCGCAGTGGGGGCAAAGGGTGGGGGTGTTGTGCAATCTGCGGCAGTCTTTCCTGCTATGGGCGAGTTTGGGCGAGTGTGTGGGATTTGAATGATATGGGAAATCGGCCCGCAACCAGCGTGCAATCGACAGCAGTGGTGTGATCATTTATATGCATTGATCCAGCAGTGCGCCTGATCATGCTCTGTGCAATGGGTGGCCGGCGACCCAGGTGCGCACGTCCATCAACTTGCGCTAGGGTTTGGTCTACTCCCATATGGGGCCGTTTCTGGGCCTACTAGGAATCACAGTACGACTAACAATTGTCTGGTTTGCACGCACTAAGAATAATTGTCAAGCTTGTTAGGCA
>NW_014013357.1:28244-33220 GCF_000611645.1 Monoraphidium neglectum | reverse complement strand
CCCCTCCCTTGCTGATGTCACGCGGTGTCACCACGGCGTGCGTCGCCGCCCCTGGCCGCCCTGGAGAGCAGCAGCCGCCCCAGGCAGCTCCAATCAGACGCCCGCACCACCGCCGCGCGCTGGGCCTGAGCATAAGCATCGGTCGGTCCTGTCCTGTTTCAGACCAGATCGTAGAAGATCCGGTCCGAGGGATCAGATCACGCCGGATCTCACCTTGATGTCGCGCCCCAGCACGAGGTTGCTGATCTTGAAGTGGGCGGTGGGGCCGTCTGGAAGGTGGACCAGCAGCAGCCCGTTGATGCCCTTGCGGTCCTCGTTGAACACGATCAGATCCGTGAAGTCCCTATGATATGATGCAAATCCGAGTTCGAATGATGACAAGAAGTTGTGAGGACACGAGGACGATGGGAAGCCTGGCCGACGCCCCACCGGCGCCACCGCCCATGCTCGCGCGCCTTGCGCGCTGCAGACTCGAGGCCGGGCCGGTGCGCCTGCCGCGGGCGGGCCAGAACGAGTGCAGATGCGGGACGGCAGACCCGCGGCGCGGGTCTTAGCCGATTTGAGGGCGCCTCCAAATCCACGCTGAGACGTCGGGGGTGCGCCCTGCCTGCTGCAGGCACGCCCCTAATACTGGGAGGCTCGACACACCCCCACATCGCTGGCTGCGAGGCTGCAGGACGCGCACGCACCTGTTTGACGCGAACTTGACGATCTTTTTGAGAGGGAAGCCCTGCCGCTTGTAGTACTCCGCGCAAGGCAGCGTCTCCTGTGTGTGTGTGTGTGTGTGTGTGTGTGTGTGTTGGGGGGGGGGGGTGCGGCGAGCGCAGGCACACGCGCAACATCTCACACACGATCGCGAGCGTCAGAAACACACAGAATACGATTTGAGACAAGATGGGAAACGCAGGCACCTGGGGAGGGCCTCGGCGCTGGCGCCCTAAACCCTGCTCGTGCGCCGCATAGCAGGCCACATTCCCTTAAATTTGTGAAAGTGGCTGTGATAATTGTTTCAGACGCACCAGCATCTCTGACAGGAAGGCGTACATGATGCCCGAGGGCTTGTAGCAGGTGGTCAGAAGGACCTTGGGCTCCCGCCGCCGCGCAAAGTGGGCTGGGAGCGGCGGCCAGGGGCAGGACACGCAGGGCAAGGGCCGCGCGGGACGGTCGGGGCGAGTCATCTGCGACGCCAGCTGGACGGCGGCCCCGCTCTGACGCGAGCGCCCCCGCTGCCAGCGCACAGCTGGCGCCTTCGATGACAGGCGGCCCCCACAGCCCGCGTCCAACACGGCCACCGCGGGATCGCGCTGGGCCTCATCGGACCAGATCTCAGATCTCACCCAGATCACTCACCCGCGAACTCGTCGTCCCCCTCGTCCAGCTCGATCTCCTCGTCCCCCGCCTCGACGGTTGTCACATCCTTTTCCCGCGTGTTCTCAATAGTCTGTGCGGCGGGGGCGCGGCCGGGTGGGATGGGATGGGATGGGGTGAGAGGACTCGGACGCGATGAGCGGCGCGATGGGGAGTCTCGCAGACTACCGGAGGGTCACTGAGTGCGGCGGCAGGGTCTGGGGGCTGCTACTGAAGCAAGCCTGGCAGCGCAGGCAGTGGCAACGCACCGCCGCCCGCCTCTGCTTGCAGCTTTTGAGGAGATCAATCACAGCTGGTCCGGATGTCCCTGCCTGCATTGCTTCAATGCATGCGAGCAAGTGCCCATATAGCGATGCCCGGCTTCAAAAAGCCCACCCGCTGCTGCTTCCTGGCCGGGGGCTCCAGCCCCAGGTCCTCTGCTTTTGCCACCTCCTCCTGCCGCTTCTTGCGCTCCGCCCGCTTGGCTTTCTGCAAGTGCAAAAGTTTGATGGCGCCGGCGCGGCGGTCGGCGGGCGGCGCGGCGGCCGGGCGCGCAGTACGAGCAGCGGCAGCAGCGGCAGCGGCGGCGCCGCGCGCGGCGGGGTTCTTACGCTCTGCTTGTGCTTCAGCTTGGCGTACTTCTCCGAACGCACGAGCTTATTCTTGATATAACTCGTCTGCTGGCCCACCGTGGCTGGCCCGCTGGGCGCTGGGCCGTCGTCTTCATCGTCCCTGCCGCGCTTCTTTGTTGAGGGTGCCATAGTGCTAGACGTGTTATTGAAATCTTACTAGCATGACAATAAAGGTGTTTGCAGTAACGTCAGAACTTGTATCCCGTTCTCACTCCCCGATCAGACGAGTGACAACCGTCACAAGGTCATGAAGGACGCTTGATTTGTGGCAACAAAGTTACTGGTTGCCTTTGAATATCACAGGGGCAATGCGATGCGCTAGCTCCCTGATCAGGCGTCGCTTTCTCGCGCTCCGCACCACTGGCATGCGCCCAGCGGCCACCACAGCCGCTGGCATGGGATCCACCAAACGCGCAACCAATTGGCAGCGCGTGCTCGGCGGTGCTAGCAGCTGTGGGGATGGCGGCGGCGGCGACGCAGCAGCGGCGGCGGTGCAAGTGCTGGAGGAGACGCAAATCGCACGTCTGGTGCGGGGCGCAGGGAGAATCGCAGCCGTCCGCGACACAACCAATCAACCCGCTGCGGTGGCTGCTCGGCATGTGTCATGGCTCTTAGTCAATGGATTGCATCCATCTCCCCTGTGTCGACTTTGCCGCGCTCCCAGCTCAACACCCTCGAGCCTCCACCTCATGGCCCGACCCAACAATTGCCGACAACCTCGCGCGCCGCAGTGGGCTGGCTACGGATCCGTGAAGGCCCTCACAGTCGCGCAGCCGCGCCCAGGGGGCGGGGGCGGCCAGGTGACGCGCCAGCTGGTGGCCAAGGCGGTCGACCCGCCGCGCGGCAGGGCTGGGGACGCGGGGCACCGGCGGAAGCTGGATTCCTATGCTGTAGAGGTGAGTGTGGATGCATATGAATGTGTACTTGTGTTGTGTTGTGATGTGTGGCGAGGCGTGTGCGTGAGTATAGGGCGCGGGGGAGATTTCGGCTGCCATTGTAGTGGGTCAATCCAGTGAGGGTCTGTGTGTTGAAAGGGGTGGGGGCATGTTCGTGAGGGCCTGGGCGGTATGGGTGTGTTGTGCAGCGGGTGGGTAAGGAGTGTGCAAGAGGGCGTCATGGGACAGGAAGAAGGGGGGCTATGAGCAAGGAGGGGTGATTTGCAGCTCAATCAAATGCAGAGGACAGAGGGCCACGCGCCTCGGCGGCGACCCAGGCCAGCGGCTCCGTGTGGCAGGCGCGCAGGGGGGCGGGGGGACAAGTCGCGCCCGCGCCGGCGGTAGGCAAGCCATTGCTTATGAAGCCGATTAGTGCACCGAGCAATCTGGCCCCTCGATTTGCTTGTTGTGTGTTTTCATGACTTGTGGCTGTTATTGTCCGCATTCAGGCTGAGTTCTACAGGTCATGTGCGCCGCGCCTGGCTGAGCTGGCGGTCGGCCTCGGCCTCTCCGAGCCCGGCGCCCGCCCAACCTCGGATGCGCCGGCGCCCGCGCCGGCCCGAAGCTCCCCGGCGGCGGCGGCAGCAGAGGCAGCGGCGGCAGCGGGCGGCGGGGCCAGTTGGTGCTGGGTCCCAGAGCCTGTTGTGGTGGAGAGCCGGCCCCCGGATCATTTTTTGTTCGTGCTTTCGGACCTGCGAGGAAGCTTCCCGCAGCAGCCGCACAACTACAATCTGGAGGAGGTGAGCATGTGTATGTGTGTGTGTGTGTGTGTGTGTGTGTGCGTGTGCGTGTGCGTGTGTGCGTGTGTGGTAGAGTGTGAGGAGTTTGCGAGGGTGTGTATGAGCGTGAGTATGTGCGTGTGTGCGTGATTGTGTGTGTGGTTGTGCATACGCATCCGCATGCGCATGCTTACCAGTAGGCAGGGATTGCTGGTGGATGCGCGTGGACGTGTCTGGCCCGGGCGCCCCCCTGCGCTGTCACTGCTTGCACCATGCACCTTGGCTGTTGTAGGCAGACGCTGCCCATACTCCAACCCATCTACCTTCGCCCCTTGTGCTCGACTGCTTGCGCGATCACTCATGTTTTCTGAGCGCGTGCTTGAATCTTCTCATTCTTTTTGTCACAGGCCAAGGTGGCACTCGAGTGGCTGGCCTCATTCCACGCCGCCTGGTGGGAGGAGGACACTCCGGAGGGTGCGCGCCCCCTGCCCAAAGGGCGCGGCACCGCTACCCAGCCGCCCGCCGCATTCAAACAAGCGCCAGAGCGCCGCCCGCCGCCCGCCGTGCGCGGGACGCTTCGGCGTGAGCCGCGCGGGCGCGTGTGGCGCCCTGCCCTTCGCGGCGCACCCGAGCCCGCCCTGCTGGCGGCCGCATCTGAACCCTGTCGGCTTAACCCTGCTGCACCTCGAAATCCGCAGGCCTGTGGGAGGACGGGTGCTACTGGCATCTGGCAACTCGAGAGGTGGGGGCGGGGCCGCCGCGCCCGTGGGGGCGGGGCAGTAGAGTTTAGTGTGGGATCCGTGTCCCTTTTGATCGGGGTGCTCAGGGCCCCGTGCGGCGCAGGCCCCTCCCCTACTCGCTGCCGGCGTGCATCGAACGGCACACGGCGGTGCGCTACTGCACCCCACGCCTACCGAACTCTCTGCGCGGCGGCCGGCCCCCACGACTGGCCTGGCCGGCTGCCGCCTTTTGCACGGCCCCCCACTAGTTCATGTCCTGATGCGAAACACCGCTTCGCATTTCTGCATTGCATTTCAACCGTTCGTCTTCAAACGGTCACGCAAAGGAGTATTTCAAACGCCTCAATCATGACAGGACGAGCTCTCCCAAATCGGCAGCCCCTGGCTGGAGCTGAAGAGGGCCGCCTCGGCGGTGGACAGTGCCCTCAGGGGCGGCGACGACGGCAGCAGCAACGGCGGCAGCAGCAGCGGCGGCGGCGGCGGCGGCGGCGGCGGCGCGGGGCGGTTCAGGACGCTGTGCCACGGCGACGCCAAGAGCGCAAATTTCCTGTTTTCGAAAGACGGCATGGCGGCGGCGGCTTACGACTTCCAGGTGCGGCGCTT
>NW_014013357.1:3839-27821 GCF_000611645.1 Monoraphidium neglectum | reverse complement strand
CGGCCACGTCTGTGTGCAGGGGCAGGCGCGTCTTGTCGACAAGCAAGGACGTTGCAGATGAGTTTTTTTTTTGGGGGGGGGGCGCGGCAGGCACTAAACTGACACATCAGCGCCTGGCACATCATTTTCGCAGCTTTTTGCAACACAACCGCACCACCACGCCGCCTGCCTCGCGTGTTACTACTCATTACATCAGTACGTCGGCGGCGGCTACGGCGCCAAGGACGTGGCTTACCTGCTGATCTCCTCCGCTGACGAGGCGCTCCTCACAGAGTCCGAGGGACAGCTTCTCGCCCACTACCACTCCGCGCTGACGGGGCGCCTGGCGGCGCTCGGCAAGGGCGCGGCGGCGGCGGCGTACACGCACGACATCTTCTTGGTGCACTATGAGCTGGCCCTGGTTGACTTCTGCAGGTTTATGGCGGGGTGAGTTGAGCAAAATTTGAATGCGAGCACTGTTTGCGTGTTGATTTTTGGTCAAGGGCGTGGCATGCTTTCTGCAGGAGGGGGGAGAGGGGAGAGGTGCTCTCTGCCGTTTACTGATTGGCGGTTGGCAGGACGTCGGCTGTGACGTCGTGGCGAAAACGTTTGCAGAGCTGGCCGGTCGCTCACGTACACACGCAGCGGGCGGCGGGCAGCGGGCCGCGCCTGAGTGTGCTGCGTAGTTGGGTCACAAGGAGAGAGCTGGAGAGGGCTGTGGGGCCCCCTCTGATGTCGCGTTCAGGATCCACAACCCCCCCTTGCGTTCCATTGCTGCACCCTACGACATCTCCTGTCACTCCGCCACACCTCAACGGCGTCCCCCACGCACGCGCCCGCGGCCCCGCGCACGCCCTCGCAGGTGGGGTTGGTGGGGCGCGACGCGCTACTCCGCGCGGCGCTGCAAAGACGTGCTGTCGCGGCTGCCCCAGGTACTGAAGGCGGCTGCGGCGGTGGCGGCGGCGCGGTGACGCGCCGCAGGGCTGCCTGGCGCTGCTGCCTCCGCTGGAAGCCGGCCGCTTGCGCCTTGCCCCGATGTTGCTATTATTTGGCCAAATCCGAGGCTTGTCTTTGACGAGCTGTTTGGAGACAGCAGGCGGCTCTGGCCGTTCCTGTTTCAGTGAGGTTGAGGGTTCTGCTTGTGAGAGTCTGCTGCAGGCGCTCTGCTCCTCCGGCGTCGGCACGGCTGCTGTATCCTGTTGCTTCCGCCCCTTGTGTTCGTGATGCCATCGACAGGGGAAAAACCCATGTGTTTTGCCTGTCTGACTGGTCTTGAGATCCCAATCAAATTCACAAAGGTGCGAGACGCGCCGCCGGCAGGTGCTTTTCAATCGCATACCGTGGCAGCGGAGTCGCGCCGGCGCTCACCACCGGCCGCCATTGCCTCTGGGCCCAACACACACGTTTTACGCGGTCAAGTTACACGGCGCATTGTGCTTGGCGCCGACGCGGGTCAGCGCACCAACAGCTGCGCTGCGCTGTAAGACAGGGGTGGCAAGATGCCCCTGGTCATTGATCGAAAGGAAGGGACGTGTGAGCAAGGGCCGCACGGCAAACGTGTGCCAGGGGAGGGGGATTCTATGCCGCGGCGGCACATGCCAAGGACCCGCCAAGCGCTTCAAGGAAATGAAAGGAAAGGAATGAAACCTGCTGCCGCCGACCTGCCAGCCCCGCCCCTCCAGAGTCAGCGCTGTCTGCGCAGCCCTCGGGATCGCGCGGCGCCCGGCCAACAAAAAACGCCCCCCCCCCCCCCATTGGTTCCTCATTGGTCCCAGCCGCGTGTCTCAGCGGCAGATGGGGAGGTGCTCTCCATCAGCACATCATCAGGGTCGTTGCATTGGCGGACACACCTCCCTCTCACACGGCGTGGGTCAACGCAACGTTGACCAGCTGAGTCAGCTCCCACAGCAGCCGCCGCGGCAGCGGCGCCGCCGCCACGGCCGCGTCGGGCGAGGGCGCCGCGGGCGCCGGGGTGTCGGGGGAGGCCACGGCCGGGGTGGGTGTCGCGATAGGGCTGGGGCTAGGGCTGGGGCTTGGGCTGGCCACTGCCTTCTTTCCCTTTTTGACGCAGTGGGTGCCTGGGATTGCAGCAGGGGGAGGAGCGCGGAGCCAGGGCGTCAATAGGGAGCGCCTTGCACGAGGCAGGCTGTGGCGCTGGGGCGCCGTCGGCGGCCCTGGTGCCGATAGCTTGTGGCCAGGCGCCTAGTGCCCAAGCCCAACTACACGACAAACCCTACTCCTTACAGAAGCCCAGGGCCCGGCAGGTTCTGACACTGAGGAGGGAACCATTTCCGCTTTCATCGACTGCGGCGGTGGCCTCAACGCCCGCTGCTTGACACTGCTGAATCAAGACAACAGAAAATCACACACACACACACATGCACGCGCGCGCACACACACACAGCACCAACACTCCAACAGCGCCAGGCCGGCAGCAAAGCAATAGAGAACACCCCGACGAACGCGAAAAAAAGGGCGCCCCCGGCTCACCGCCAGCGCTGAAGCAGATGAGCAGCACTATGATGAAGAGCACCATCACCACCACCCCAGCCATCACGACCTTCATCTTGCAGTTGTTCCACCACATCTTGCGGCGCAGGGCGCGGCCGCTCTTCACGAACCGGTCCGCCTGGGGTGTGTGTGTGTGTGTGTGTTGTGTGTGTGTGCGTGTGTGTGTGTGTGTGTGTGTGTGCACGCACGTGTGTGTCAGAAACAAGGAGACAGACAGAACGAGGGGGAGAGCATCGTGCGAGTTTGTGACGAGCAAACAGTGGCCTACCCTCAGCATACAAAGCAACCAGCGGATTGCCTAAAACACCCGCCATGTGCCGCAGGTCGATCACAGATCAGATCAGATCAGATCAGATCAGGTTGCTGACCTCGAACATGAGGTTGTCCGTCTTGTCCACCAGCAGGTCCAGCTTCTCGCCCCTGGACAGCACCTTCTCAATGTTCTCGCTCATGATGTTCTTCACCTCATCCACCTGTTGACCCGGTCAACAGCGGTCAAACAAAACATCCGCACAGCAGGTTGGGTGGGTGCAAACGCCAAAATGCAGGTGGGGAGAGATCGGCAGGGGGCCGACCCTCGCCGGCCGACTGCCCGCCTCGCATCAGGGGCGCCTGTCCAGGCATGCCTCAAATCACACGCCCCCGTCTCAAACGCGTCGCATCTTGCAAACGACGGCCTGCAGCCCTGGCAGTCCCTGTGTTGCACCCCAAACCAGATACCTCGTAACCCAAGGTTGTATTCCGAGATTCAAATGCGGCCCCAGCCCCAGCCCCCGCCTGCCCACCTTCTTCTGGACGCTTGACACCTTGGAATACTCCTCGGGGAACTGGGTGGCGTGCTCCATCAGCTCCTTCAGCTTCTTGCTGCGGGTTACGCACGCGTAGTTACACACGCATGGTTAGTAATAAATCGCTTGTACATACACACACACACACACACACACACACACGCACAAACAAACACACGCACACGCGCGCGCGTGCACGCGCGCGCGCACGCGCACACATACACACCCACACACACAGTTGAGGAGGTTGCATGCGGTTGCGCCGCGACAAGGGCAGGCGCAAAGACGTGGGGAAGGAGTGCGAAGCGGCCGGTCCGCCCGGCGCCTGGCGGGCAGCTGTTGTGGTGGGCCGGCTGCTGCTGGTCCTCCGACGGCCAGAGGGATGCAGCCGGGCTAAGGCTGCTCCGAGCAAGGCCAGAGGGGGCCCCGCGCCCAGGCCGCAATCAATGACGCCAGCGCAAAGCGCACTCTATGACTAGCAGCTGCTAGTCCCAAGGTCACCCCAGCCGTGGCGCCGAGCCTGTCACGCACGCCGCCTTGCATGCGCAACCCGCGCACCTGTATGCGCTCAGGCCTCCCTTGACAGACTTGCCCTTCTCGCCATACCTTCGAAGGTCGCAGCAGGGCAGTCGATTGGCAGGTCAGCAGGCATGAGGGGATCTCCCGGATCTCGCAAATGGCGCCCATCTTGTTGCGCGCCGCCGGCCATCTTGCTTGGCCGGTCAGCTCCCGTGGTTGACCGCATTCGAAACAGCCATGCTTGCGGGCCACCGGTGTCAGCGCGTGCACACGCCAGCCGCGCCGCTGCGGCTGCGACCCCTCCCTAAAAAGCGTGGGAGCCTCCCCCCTGCGCTGCTGCGGCAAGCGCGCGGGGCCGCACCGCGCCACAAAGTCGTCCTTGACTTTGTCGAGGAACGCGTTGGGGATGGTGCGCCCCGCCGCCTCGTCGGTCACGATCACGTAGTCTGACGAGGCGAGTGAAATCGAGACAACCAGATGAAAACGGCAAGGTTTTGAGGCTGCCCAATGGCATGAGCGAAGGTGCTGTCGCCGCCTTGGCCGCCCCCGCGAGCGCGCACGCCCTTGCAGCGCCGCAGCTGCAGCCGAGTTGGGGGCGGCCGCCATGCGTGCCACCCGCAGCCGTCGCCCCGCAGGTGCGTGCGCTATGCGCACTCATGCGCTCACACACAAATCAGTGCCAGCCTCTCCACTAAAAAAGCCGTCTCAATGCTCAGAGCAGGAAAGGCCCCAAAGGCGGCTCACTGTATCCGTCCTCCGTGAGGAAGCTGAACACATGCCCATCCACAGTGTAGCTGAAGCGCCCGCTGTTGGCCGACGCCTTGGACAGGTAGTCCTTAGTCACCGCCGTGAAGTTCCCGCCGAACGCCGCGCACTCGGCGAGGACCGCCGAGCCGCGCGCGACGGCGCTGTACATAAGAGGCATTGTGCTGCGCGCGCCCTGCCGCTGCCGCCGCACGCGCTGCTGCCGAGGCTGCTTTGCGCGCGTGCGCCTGCACAGCGATCGCCCGTGACAGCGGTGTGAATCTTGAGGGGACGTGCGGGGTATGCTCAGGATCAACTATGTGCTGGTGCGCGCCTGGGATGCTGCTGCGGGGCGAGCTTGCGCAGAAACAGCAGTACAGGCGCGTCGCACAGAGCCGCTCGCCTTTGCAGCTGGGCACCACGTGCAATGCAGCCGTGCATACTAATGCTCACCTTCACCAAACACGAACGCGTGTTTCGTCCAACACTACGTCCGCTTGCTGTTTCTGCAACCGAGCGCACCGCACTGTCACAAACCAAAGTATCAAATGACCTTCTGCACCTGAGCCGTCGAAAAACGATACATTATTGATCTGCAACGCATGAGCGCTCAAACTCAATCGATGGATATCGACCGCCAGTTCTAGCGTTTGACCGGTCTTTCGAGGCCCCCACGGCGCGCAGCTCGGCGCTTTTTTATTTTACACGTAATGAATCTGTATCTTTTCTATAGAAGCCTCTTTCGCAGCGGCCTCTGGGCTGAACGTCGTCAGCATACAAAAAATAGTGCATAAACCAACGCATCACCCCCAATTGACTTCAAACATTTCCCATATTCTTTCATGGTCAATCATCGCCAGGAAGGGCTCACAGCGAGTGGATAACTCACTCGACAACGGGCCCGCGAGGGCCAGGGGCGCCTTGGGAGCATGGACGAGGCGCCCAATGGTAGCGTGCGGCATCTAGAAGCAGGGCCTGACTCGGAGGGCGCAGCAGAATCGAGGCCCAGCAAGAGGCCGAGGCTAGATGTGAGCAGCATGAGCAAGGGCAAGGACGACGTCGACATCCTGCTGTACGTTCGATGGCTAGGCCCCTCATCTGGCCAGGTACAGCGTGGTACTGGCCTTGGGCACGGGGTCCACCTTGCTGGCAAGTGCAACTCTGCGCCGCGCACCTGTCTGCTTGCGCGCGCCGCGTCGCGCTGCGCTGCAGCGTGTGCCGCACCAAGTTATGCATGCATGCACTGGCAGCCGGGCCTGGGTGGCCGTGCGAGCACGGCTTCCCCTCTCCCCGCCTCGCCGCGCAGACAAAGGTCATCATGCTGCCGCTGCGGCCCGTGGCCAGCGTAGATGACCTGCAGGTGCGCCCCTCCCCGCAGCAGCGGCGGCAGCGGCAGCGGTAGTACCATCAGCGACTGCATGAGCAGCAGGCGCAGCACCCGCAGCACCAGCAGCACCGGTAGCAGCCGCGCCCGCAGCACAGTTTGCACCGCTCCTTTCCCTTCCTGATCAGCACCCGCTCTCACGCTCTCGATCGCACCCAGCCTCCCTCCCTTGCTTTCGCGGTCTCCCTCTCAAACGCCGCACCCAATCGGCGCGCCCCGCGCACCAGCGGTTGCCGCTCAATCTCCGCCGCCGCCGCCGCTGCCGTCCCCGTTTGTGTCGCAGGACCTGGGCAAGGAGCTGGTGCACAAGGCGTACCCGCAGCCGCAGCCGCTGCCGGGGTGGCTGACGTCGCCAGACTACTGCAGGTTCACGCCCTCGCGAGAGTGCCTGGCGGTGCCCGGTGAGCTCCAGCCGGCGGCAGCCGCGGCGGCGATCGGAGCGGCCGGCTGCGCTGGTGTCGCGCCCGAGCTTTACGGCTCTTTGAGCGTCGCTGATCGATGGGGCGCAGCTGTGCGCCGCGCAGGCAGCTATGTGAGTGGGCCAGACATCACCACCCAAGCGATCCACGCCCTCCTCCCTTCCTCGCACGCGAGCGTCCCCACCCACAACTGCTGGGCGCGCGCCAAAAACCACGCGCAGGCGACATCATCCGCACCGAGCTGCGGCTGGTGCTGGTGCACGAGGGCTGGGAGTACTGTGTGCTCAAGCGCACGTTGTCGCCGGCGCCGCAGCCCCAGGGGGACATGCTCGTGGTGAGCGCCGCCCGCGGCCTGACATCCGCCCGGCGCCGGCAGCTGCAGCTTTCCGCTGTGGCGTGCGCAGCCCCCCCCCCCTGAACGTTGGCGCTGATGCGCACAAGCACCAGCGGCAAAGCTGACCGGCATTGGCCGCGACAAGTCGGTCGTTTGCGGGGCAGCAGCTGGCCGGCTGCGGTGCGTCCACGAAGCGCCATGATGTTGATGCGACCGCCCTTGGGACGCGCCCGCCCGCCCTTGGGACGCGCCCGCCCTCCCCGTCCCCCCCAGACGGCGGTGGAGTTTGAGGGGCGGCCGGAGGAGGCGATTCTGGGGACCCTGGGGTTCAGGGTCAGCCTCATCGCCTACCCGTGAGCGCGGGAGGGGGGCAGGGAGATGGGCGGGGGCAGGGGTAGGAGGAGGGGCAGTGGGAGGGGCAGTGGGAGGGGCAAGGAATTGCAGCGGACGGGCGCAAGGGGCTCTAGGATGTGGCTCACAGACTCGGCCAGCGCTCACAGATGCTCGCCGCTCGCGTTTGGAGCGCTCTGCTTGGGAGGCGTCGGCCCGCCCGCATTGACGCCCCCTCCCTGCCGCCACGCCTCGCCTTGCCGCCCGCTCGCGCGTTCGCCGCAGGATCATCGCGCTGCGCAAGGTGTGGCGGGGCGTCCGGGGCCGCGACCATTTTTGCAGTGTCACCGTTGCTGGGCGCCGCTGAAAATGCCCCCCGAAAGGGCTTGCGCCAGCGGGGTTGTGGCCTTGCCATCCAGCATGGTCAAAACATACTGCCGCCGCGGGCCGTCGAGATATCTCAACCTTGTGTTGTGACTCATACATGTACCCCGCAGGCGTTTCTGGAGGAGGTGACGGGGCGGCTGCTGGGGGACCCCGCGGCGTTCCAGGGCATCCTCTGATGCGGCCAACGCGGCCACACATTTCCCCCTGGCGCGCGTGTACGCACCCGTTGGCTACGCCGCCGCGCCAGGCTCTTGGCCGCGGCCTGCTGGGGCGAGCCGACGCGCCGGCCCCTTGCTGCCGGCTCGCGGCGCTGGCGCCCCTTTGCGTGCTGCCTCCGCGGCAGCCGGATGGCGTGGCGCGCGCCCACGCAGCCGTCGAGGCGTCCAGAAGCAAGCTGCAGCGTGAGGAGACGAGTCAGCCGGCCGCGGCCAGTCGGCCGACCCCTGGCTGTGGCGGGCAGGCGTACGGCCATGTCGTTCCCTTTTACACGCCTGCACACCTGCCATGTACATGATTGAGGGCCCTCCGCGTCACCGGATTGGCACCAGCTAAGTTCTTGTAGTCACTCTGCTCGTCGGGTTTTGTGCCTCCACCTTTGGCCTGAATGGGCATCTTTGATGCCGATCCGACAAACCCTACCGCTAGCCCGCCGGCCGGCGCCCGCGGCGCTGCTCTCCGCAAATGGCACGTGCACCCGCTGCACACCGGCTCCCTGCTGGGCTGCTGCGCCTGCCGCTCGTCGCCTCGCATTTCCGTTTGGATTCGGAGCGCCATTCTTGGCGTCTTTCCCGCCGCCGCCGCGGCTGCAATATGCCCCGGCGGCGCAAACTGAGCGCCCGCCCCGAGCGTCCCCTCTGCTGCGACGACGCATCTTCGTGCGTCTGTCTGATGCATGCTGTGATTGCATCAAGCACGCGCACACATGCGCTTACATGCCTGCGCTTTTTCAAACCACACCAGCCACTCACTTGACCCATGCTTCCCTGCGCGAGCGCGCATGCCCGCATTGCGACCTTTCATAAAGCAACGGCACGTTGTGTTTGTAACACGCTGGGATGACAGGCTGTCTAGAACGGGCGCCTGGAAACACTTTGTGAACCGACAGCCCTGGCGAGTGCTGGGTGTGCAATGCGCGCCAGTCAGGGGTCAACAAGGCTGCCAGCAGGCTGGGCCTGGTGGCAAGTTGCAGGACGGCGCCCCTCCAGCTTGGGCTTATCATGGCACCGTATTTGGTCATGACACATTTATGCACTTGGCGAATTCAAAGGGCAATCAAAAGCACTGACTATGACGAGATCACGATCTTGCGCTGACGGCACGCAATAAATCATTGTCACGTGACATTCAATAACTCTGCACCGTTGCGTTAAGACAAAGGTCAGCTCAAAACCACAGGAGCGGCGCCCGGCATGGACGACTTCGCGCGCTCGCTCGACTCGCTCGACAGCCCAGGCGCCGCACCGCGCCCCATCCCGGTTTGGCTTGATTGCGACCCCGGCCATGACGACGCCATGGCGATCATACTGGTGAGCGCACATCCATGTGCAGCATGCAGGACGTGCATGCGGCGACCGTGCACAGCGCGGCGACGGGGAGGGGATGCCAAACGCAGCTGTTTGGGAGTCTGCCCAGAGCTCCGTGCGACCTGACGCGCCTGCACAGACTCTATCTGTCAACCTCTTCCTCAGGCGGCGTACGACCCCCGGCTGCAGCTGCTGGGGATAAGCACTGTGGCGGGGAACCAATCAGTGGAGAAGGCAAGCAGGCGGCTGCACCCTGCACCTCCCCCATGACTGGCAGCACAAGCGTGGGGCCTTGCATGCCTGGTGCCATGCGCTGCACGCCGCCCCTCGGCTGTTCCATTGCTGCAGCCGCTGGCATCACATGATGGGCGGACTGCCACGCATGTCTGCTGCTCAGCAGCAAGACGGGGGCCGCCGCACGCCACCTGCACTCCAAAGGAGCTCGCACCCCCAAACCCACAGCCATGCGGGCCCACTCAACCTCGCATCACCCCTAGCTGACCTGCAGCTAGTTGGGAAAGCCCTGTCGCGGCATCAAGCCATAAGCAAAAAGGAACAACAACAAAAGCTGTTGCCGCTGGCGCAGGTCACGCGCAACGCGCTCGATGTTTTGTCAATCGCGGGCGTGGTCGGCGTGGACGTGGTGCAGGGCCAGGCGCGCCCGCTGCTGCGGCCGTCGCCACTGCTGTGCCCAGAGATACACGGGGAGAGCGGCCTCGACGGGTGGGTGGCAGCAGGGAAATGGGATCTCATTTGTGAGAAGCCAGCCGGGATATGGGATCTCATTTGTGAGAAGCCAGCAGGGATATGGGATCTCATTTTTGAGAAGCCAGCCGGGGGCGCGATGGCGTGCGTTGGCGGGCGAAAACGGAGCCAGGAGGGATGCGGCAAGGGACGGGGGCTGCTTCGTTTTCCGGCGGTCATGTGAGGCCCGGGCCTGGTAGATGCAACCTCCCAGGCAGCGGCGGGGGCGCACGACCAACGCTCAGAGGCCGCCGGACGCGCACGCCGCTCGCGTGCTCCTGATTCGTAGCCCGGAGGGCGGCCCGGTGCTGCCGCACGGCGGCGGGCAGGCGCTGCCTGGTAAGGCGCCGGTGGTCATGGCGGAGCGGATAGGCGCCTTCCTCGCGGAGAACCCACGGGCGGCACCTGTCAGGTGGGCGCGTTTGAATGTCCGCGCCCTCATCAGATCAGCGAGGCATTTCATGATGGCGATTACTCGTGGTCCCGACCAGGCGATGGGCGCTACTCATCGCTTGACTTGTCCCTGTGGCAGCCAGCTTCTGGCCAGCTCCGCCATGGGCGCGTGCAGCCCGCCAACTCACATCGCATGCAGCCGTGCGGCCCCCTTGACGTTGCTTGCCACGATTCTGCATCCCAGGCAATGTGACGGCTCTCATGGGGTCACCATCAATTAGCTATAAAGCAAATCGACACTCGTACCGCCCAGCGCAGGCTCATCTGCACCGGGGCGCTGACCAACGCGGCGCTGCTGCTGATGCTGTACCCCGAGCTTCACAGCAGCCTGGAGATCGTGATCATGGTGAGTCACATGTGACTAATCTGAGTCATGGGTGACCATGGTGGGTCACACGGGACGAGCTTCAAGTCACGCAGGCGAGTTGATCCACATTAGAACGTCACGACTGCGCACAACAGCGCCGATGGGCGAAACTGTCCCTCCAGTATTTCAAACGGCAAGGTGCCGCGTTCCAGAACCTGGCACCTCTTGTAAGGCACCCTTAGCTTGTCGGGCAGCCAGGGGAAGGGGTTGCGGGTCAGCGGGAGTGGCCGCAAGGCTCTTGGGTGGAGGAGCGCGCTTGTGAGACGACCAGGGCAGAAGTGGGGATGCTTTGCGGGGTGCCCGAGGAGGGGGTTTGTGCGGGGGAAGGCGATACGCTCTGTTTTCCAGCCTGCACCCGCCGTCCACGAGGTCGCGGGCGCCTTTGACAGACGCACACGCACCTCGCACTCCCCCTGCCGCGGCGCATGCGGCGCGCCCGCAGGGGGGCGCGCTCGGCGTAGGCAACACGGGGCCTGTCATGGGTGAGGCAGCCCAGCCGGTGCGGCCGCGCGCGGCGGCGTTTGGCTGCGCCCGCCTTGGCCACCGCAGCCCCGCTGCACCCATAAGCTTTGCATGCTCATGCTGCAAGGCGGACCGCACCACCCAGAACTGCCAACAACGAACCGCCAACAACCACCCACAACCGCCAATGACCGCCAGCCGCGCAACCGCCGCAACCGCCCCGCAGAGTTCAACATTCAAACTGACCCCGAGGCGGCGAAAGTGGTGTTCGAGGCCGGGCTGCCGCTGACAATGGTGCCCATAGAGGTCACACACACGGTGGGCGACGCCGGCGGCCCGGCCTGCGGTCCGCGCGCCGCAGCGTGCGGCTGCTGTGAGTCCCTTGCAGCTTGTGCTGGGCGCCGCGCCTGCCCAAGCTGCATGCTTGCTCTGAGGATGAGGCGGCATTGACTGAGTCTTTGGTTGTTGCGCCCCGCCAGCTGCCCGGACCCAACCCTGTCTCGCTGCATTCGCCCGCGCCCCGCCCACCCCGCAACCCCAGGCGCTTGTCACGCCCGAGGTCCTCGGTCGCCTGCTGACCAGCCGCCCCGGCATTTCAAAATTCAAAGTGTTGATTGAGCAGCTGCTGACATTCTTCGCGGGCACCTACCGGGAAGTTTTCAAGTTCACAGACCCGCCGCTGCATGATCCCTGTGCTGTCGCATATGTTGCAGACCCGTCTATTTTCGAGGTAAGAGTCCGTATGATGGTCATGCACTGTGTGTCAATGTGTGTGTGTGTGTGCGTTTGTGTGTGTGTGTGTGTGTGTGTGTGTGTGTGTGTGTGTGTGTGCGCGCAGGGGCACGTGCATGCGCGCTCTCGCGCGCGCAGTCATGCTCATGTTCCTGAACGTGCGCACGTACGCGCGTGTGGTGCAAACACACACGTGTGCGTGTTTTATACATCTGCTGACGAAACTTTGCTGCGCATGCACGCATCGCTCCTTTATGACTCGCAACTTCAGCAGGCCCGCCCTCGCCTTGCCGCAGGTGGAGGAGATGCGCGTCGACATCGAAACAGCGTCGCCGCTGTCGGCCGGCCAGACGGTGGTGAGTGGGGCTGAGAGTCCGAGCATATGCGGCTGCCCCGGTGTATTTTGCACGCCCGGACGGCTCGTCTGCACCCGGGCCGCGCGCCCTTGCGCCTTGGACCCATGATAAGGTACCGCCTGTCGGCAGGCTATTGCTGCCACCCAGCCTCACTGCTCCAGCGCGCTTTGACCAAAATATCAGCAGTGCTGTCGTCACGATTTGCATGGCATGCTCATGCTCTTTGCATCTACTAGCATGATGGCACTCTTGAAGTGCCATTTTGCATTTATACCCATATTACACAAGCGACCCCTCACGCACCACGTACCATACAGACGCATGCGCCCCCGCCCCGCTCCGTCCCCCGCCGCAGTGCGACGTGTGGCACCAGACCGGGCGCCCCAAAAACTGCCGCGTGGCGAGGTCCATGGACGTCAACGCGTTCTGGGGGATCATGATCGACGCATTAGATTTTGCAGACATCGCAACGCCACTGCGGTGACCCGCGCAGGGGCCCGCTGCTTGACCTGGATGGCTCCCGCCCTGCTGCGGGCCCGCGTCGATTGAGCGTAGGGCCCAAACTGTCTCAGTTTGCCGCTGCAAGACACATATGTTCGCAGCTGTTCACACCAGCTGTAGGACGTGGCTCCTGGCAGGTGTTACACTTCATCCAACTGCAAATGCATGAGAGTTAAGCTAGACGCCCAAAAGCAGACGAGTGCCATCCGCACGCACGAGGCCGCAGCCAAACGCACAGCTCCGCGCACGCATCGCGCGGACGGGCTGGCGTGAGTCAGTCAGCCGGGCCAGCGCTCGCCGCGCAACGGGCCTGGTGCGTGCGGGGCCGCCGCGTCGCCGCCGGATCTCCAAATCAGATCATTTCGGCGAGGATGTGGGGATGCCCTGAAGATCAACAACCTCTGCAGTCACGAAATGGGCGTTCGAGGTTGAGGGCGGTGGCGAAGAATGTGATGTTGGTCAGCGGGTGTCCTGCTAGCAAGAGTGTTGCCAGGTTCTCTTAGGAGCCAAGCCAGGAGAACAGACAGCTGAGTGTGAACAAGTGCACAACCGGGCTTTGTGCTGTTGAACTGAACAAAAACTGTGTTCTGCTCCTGCGACCGTCCGTGCAGCTTCCCACAGCCATGGCAGGCGGGTGTGCAACGGCCGTGGCGCACCTGGCACAGTCTGCTTGCCGTCCACCACCTTGCTGGCCCGGAAGTAGATCGACCCCCTGGGAACCTGCTTGCTCTTGAAGGGCTCCTTCATGACGCCGCGCATCATGTCGGCGCAGATGTTTGCATACTTGAGGTATGACATGCCCGCTGCCCGCCAGAACGGGCCCGACGCCGGCGCGCTCATGCTGCTGCTGATGGCGGTGCGCGTCTGTCGCCGCCGCTGCTGCCCCTGAGCATGTATGGTGAAGAGGCAGGGAGCGCGTCAATGGGGGTAAAGGCCAGGGAGGTGCAGGCGGTCAGGCATGGAGAGCAGCGCAGGGTGCGCATGCGCCAGATGCACTGCGGTTTGTGTCTGCGCTGCCCCCAGTCGCGCTGGCCCTCCACGCATGACGGCTAAGATTAAGCCTGTCACATTTCCAACGCCTTGAAATGGTGCTGCAGCGCTCAGGTGCCGCCCAAAGAGTTTTGGCACAGATCGCCCCACGGCAGCCCATCGTCACACCGTTGTCTGCCAGCGCACACACACCTTGTGTTGCTAGAAAATGCCGAAGGCTCAGCTGCAGACCTCTCAGGTGCTGCTGCAGATCCCCTCTGAGGTGCTCACTAGGTCTCTCTTGTCCGCTGGTGTTCAGGCTTGCTAAGGGTTGAATGTGATACCAAAGAAACCTTAGCGGCGAGTCTTTCGGGTAGCACCGTCGTCCCGGCGAGGAACGCACGGGACTGCCTGTGACTGCAAATTTTCTGATGCACCCGCGTCTCTAGCAGGCCCAAAATGCACGAGAGTAATTTGCTACAGCTATGGATGGTAACAGGAACCACTCTGCTCAAAGCGACATCGATGGCATGGCCGGCCCACGTCAACACTATTGATTGAGTGGCCGTCTGCGGGCGGACCGCGGCTCCCAGGCGCACATCAATCAACTAGATGACTTTGATGTACTGCTCAATGCGAATGCAGACCATGGCTTGTGCACCGCCGCTGTTGCAGTGACAGGGCCCCTGGAGGCGCGGTGAGAATAAGAAAGCGCACCGGGTAGGCGTAGCGGCTGCCAGGTAAGCACCATCCCCGCTGCAACACAGGCATTGCCAGTGCATGCTGCCTGTCGTCCTGCAGCAGCACGCGGTTGGTGCCGAGCAAGCGTGGTGTGAGCATCGGCCGGTTTCACACTGCGCCGCCTCAGCCGCAGCAGACCTTGGAGCCCGCCTCCCTAACGCTCGACAGGGGGCGGCCGCGGTGACAAGTAAACAAGCCTCTGAATACCTGAATATCGTGTGTCTTTTCACAAAGTCCCAGGCAGGGGCAGCCAGCTGCGCCCGCGGCCGGCGGCGGCGCGAGCGCGAGGGGCTCAAGGGGCGAAGCCGACCGCGGCCGGCCATGCCGCTGGTTTGCGCGCTCGTCGCGCGGCGCGCCGACGCGGCCGTGCTGGCGCAGCATGCTACCGCGTCTGGCGATGTGCAGCGGGCGGCACTGAAGGGCCTCACGACAATTGAACCTGACAGCGGCCGGCGAGCCACATTCACTGCGGACGGCCACACGTGCGTCGCCGAGCCCACGCCCCATACATCGCCCGCATCAGCGCGCCTTGGCGGGCGCCTCAACAGAAGCATCCATTCGTGTTTTGAACACCCTGCAAGCGCACCACTGGCTGTTTGCGCCACGCGCCTGACTAGCCGCCCCCACCCGCATGGTACCCCCGCCCGACCCTGTGTGCTTCGATTACCCAGCACGCGCCCAACCTCGGACTACTAAAATCCGCAGGTTCCACTACCTGCTCCACGGCGGCCTTGCGTTTGTGGCTGTTGCTGACCAGGCGTTTGGGCGCGATGTGCCCTTCGAATTCCTCAAGCGTCTCGCCGCCGCCTGGGACCCTCAGCAGCTGCCCTGTGGCGCACGCGCGCCAGAGGAGGGGACAGCCGCTGCTGACGCCGACGCCGGGCGGCTCTTTGGGTGCGGGCCCCGCAGGCACGGGCACGGGGCTAGCGAACCCCTAACTTTCGCCTGCGGGCGCGCATCTCCTGCTGCCTTGCGGCGCCCGCCAGGCGGGCTTTGGTCCCTCATCCTTGGACGTGTCAACGGCCGCGACCCGCGACCGCGCCGCGCTTGTTTTCTTGAACCGCCGCAGACCGGCGTTGAAGCGGGAGTTTGAGCACTGCAACGCGCACCCGGAGGAGCTGTCACGCCTGGCGGCGCTGCATTCAAAGGTGGAGGAGGTCAAGAGCGTCATGGTGCAAAACGTGAGGCCCCAGGGGCTGGCCGCTGCGGACGATCTGGCCGGCTGCTGCTGTTGCGGGAGGCCGGCCGTGATGGCATGCCATTGGTGCGCAGATGCTGCGACGAGCACTTCAGGGGTGCTGGTCTTGTCCGTTTCAGGCAGCGGCCCCACCGCCCGCCACACGCGTGGCGATGCGCTCCTCACACCACCAAAAACCGACGCCCCTTGTTTCCTGTTCCCTGCCCTCATCGCAGGTCGACCAGGTGAGCAGCAGGCACCCCCCTCTCTAAAGTGCCAGCCCATCAGCCAAAACAAGATATCTGTGGCCCACTTTGTGTGCTGCGGGGTCTCCGCCAGCTTGCCCCCCCCCCCACACACTTCTGAGGCGGCAGCTGCAACTGCCTCTTGGGCGCCCGGAGCCGCCGTCTCAAGTTGGCTGCCCAGCTGCCCTCAGCCCCTGGTCGGCGCCCCACCGCCCCTCACGGGAGCCCGTCCCCCGGGACTGCTGCGCCCATCCCCCAGGCGCTGCAGCGGGGGGAGGCGCTGGCGGGTGTGGAGCTGCAGGCGGGTGCCCTGGACAACCAGGCGGAGCTCTTCAAGAAGAGGGGCGCAGAGCTACGCGGCCAGATGAGGTGCGGCGCCACGGCAGCTTGAGGATTCGCCTGCATTGCATGTGACGCCGCCTGCAATGCATGTGGCGCCGCCTGCAATGCATGTGGCGCCGCCTGTTTTACATGCGACGCCGCCTGCATCGCATCGCCCGCGGGGGCGCAGCGTCCGAGCGCGGCTTTGTCACCCCTGGACCCCTGCCGTACAACCGTCGCGGGGAGCCCCGTTTGGAGGGTGGTGGCTGGGGTGAGGCACGCCTGTGATTGCTGCGCCGCTACACCCCCATCCTTGCCCCGTCTGTGGGCCACCGCTCTCACGGACACAGCTATTGCTCTTCTGAACGCCCCATGTTTAACCGCAGGGCGCACAGCTGCAAGCTCAAGGCGTGCCTCGTCTTCGTGGTGCTGGTGTGCTTTTCGGTGATCGCCGGCATCGCCGTGTGCTTCTCCGCCAACTGGCGCTGTCTTGGAGGGAATGATGTGTACCGAGCGGCCGCCGGGGCCGCGCCGCCGCAACCGCCGCCGCAGTTTGCGGACCCCCCGCGGGTCGAGGCGCCGGGCCCGGAGGCGTCGGCGCTTCTGGGGCCGCCGCCGGCCGGCGGGGCGGCAGCGGGGCCGGGGCGGCCGTGAGCGCCGCAAGCGGCAGGCGAGGCCGAGCTCAGCGCCCGCAGCTTCACGTGTGGGCGCCGTTCGGGAGCGCAGGGGTTTCCTGGGGTGAATCCTGTTGTGTCACAACCGCCTCGCCACCTTTGGCTTTTGATCGGGGGTCCCTTGGGTGGTTTCTGTGGGGGTGGACGGCATATTTTACTGCTCTGTGCCATGCATCGACTGCGGCGCTGCCGCGGTCAGCCTGTTAGAGTCGAACAATTAATCTCATCAATGGAATCAACACCGCAATTGATTATGCGCCTCGAGCATGGCCTTCCGTGTCCGTGCCTGCCCCGCCGTGCGGTTGTGTTATACCCCAGGGCCCAGCGCAGCGCTCAGATGCGCTGGGCAGCAGCAACGCCATGGGGCAACAAGCGGCGGGATGGTGCTCGCAGCAGGATGGTCGCACTTTTCAAGGGGCCCCTGTTTCTCACCGCAACGAGCTCGCTCCTGCATGGTTCCCAGGCCCAGGGTGTGCAGCGAGGGCGGCACTTCTGCTGACACTCCAAACATGCATATGAGCGGCGCCTCCCGACCGCTGTGCTTCCATGGCAAGCATTGACAACGATCCTGTAAATTTGTGTTGGCTTTGAGACGGCATGACTGCAGCTGTAAAGAGGGATCAGGACTCACACCACACTGATGGCTGGCAGTCCGACATGGACTGCGGTTGAATTGCCCACCGTTTCGCCGCCACAGCTCTGTATTCAATCCTGGCACTGAACGCAGATCCTGATGCTTGGACGTTGACGCTCCTTTCCTTACACCCTCGCATGCGCATCACGGCGTCAGCGCATGCAACTGAGCGCGATCAAGCTCTGGGTGGTCGTGCGGACTGCCTGCGAGGCGGCAAACGGTATGCGGCCAGCACGGCCTATTGAATATCTGGATAGAATAGCTCTGGAGAGACCTTGTAACGATGTGCTGCAGCTGAAAAGGCTTCTTCAACGCTTTCGCAGTGTGTCACCAGCCAATTGTCACTCCTGACGCCCAAAAGACCGGCAATCCCATGCACCTTCCAAATTTGCAAGGATTGATGTCCTTCCTGTGAGCATCAGGCGTTGCAACGTTTCATCAGGCGTGATTTCAATCCGCCCGGGCAACGCAGTGCAGCTCTCCGGCACGTCCCTGATTGTCAACGGTGCGCTGGGGCATGTCGCATCAATGCGTCCAGCTTCGTGAGAAAAGCAGGCGCTGGTAGGGGCGCCTGGCACCCGCACGCACATGCGCGCTCCGCATTCGCGGGAGCGCTGCAACGCGTGCCCCATGACTGCAGCCCGCCATCAGCCAGCGGTCACTCACCGGGTCGTCGGCGGCAGACACACGCATCACCACCTCAAGCCCAGCAGTACATGCAGCTGCTCACCCGAGGGCCCCCGATGCACCTGTCGCTGCGCAGGGCCCGAGCCCAGCACACTTTCGCAGGCCCGCGCCCAAACCAGAGGCACCCGCAGAGAAGGGGCGCTTCGCTCCATTGAACAGCAGCAGCGGCGGGCGGGAAGCGGCCATGCCGCTCGTGTACGCGCTCGTGGCGCGCGCAGCGGACGCGGTCGTGCTGGCGCAGCACGCCGTCGTCAACGGAAACTTCCAGGCAGTTGCCCTCGAGTGCCTGGACCGCGCGCGCAGCGGCGGGGAGGAGCGCTTCAGCATAACGTGCGCGGGGCAGGCCAGGCGTCGGCGCCGGCCGAACGCCTGACGCGCACATGCTTGCGCATCCGCGGGACCCCCCAGCTCCGCGCATGGTTCGGCTTGCCCCTCCGTCCCGGCCGCCGTCGCGGCGGCTGCCGCCGCCCGCGCGCATGCCCACCGCGCCATGCAATCGCGCCTGACAGCCGCCCGGCCCTCCCCTCATCCTCCTCGTGCACAGCTGCGACGGCTACACCTTCAATTACCTCATCAACAGCGGCTACGTGTTTGTGGTCGCCGCGGATGACGCGTATGGGCGCCAGATCCCCTTTGCGTGCTGCAAGCGGATCGCGGACGCGTGGACCGAGCGCTTCTGGGAGAAGGGGCGCACCGCAGCTCCCAACAGCATGGAGCGCACCTTTGGGTAAGCCGCGCCGTCCGCCGCGCGGCCCCTGAAGTGACCAAGGCGCACGCGCGGCAACGGGCGTGCGCGGGCGGCAGCCGCCAGGGCACCCGTGCTGGCAGGGCCTCGAGGCGAATCCGACGCCCCTGCACATGCACGGCCACGCGACGCGCGCGGCACTCAATCTCACACAGATTGCATGCACATTCGTACCCCTCACGCACTCCCTGCCGCGTTCTTGCAGCCCCGTGCTGCGCCGCGAGATGGAGTACTGCCAGTCCCACCCCGAGGAGATGAGCCGGATGGCGGCGGTGCAGCAGAAGGTTGACGAGGTCAAGGGGATCATGGTCCAGAATGTGAGTCATCCTGGAGCTTCAGGGTCATCTTTCATCATGCAGAGGCCGGGTTTGAAGGGGTACTGCATGACTCGGGAGTCAGCCTCGGTTGCGGCGAGGCCGAGGTGTTTGGCGCGCGTCTGTCGGCAATGGGCTGGAGGTAGAGGGTTGGGGCGCATGCCGAAGGCGTGGCTAAGTCTGTTGGGGTGGACGGCGCCTCTTCGCTCGCTGCAGCGAGGGCGGAGGCGCTGATTGGGAGGGCAAAGTTAGGCAGCTTGGTGCAGACTTGAGCAGCAAGTGTTGGGGGTTCAGGTTGTGCCCTCAGCCCTGGCACTGATGTTGCCTGGTGTGGGGGTTGTTCCGAGGGCCCGGGGTGCAGGAGTCAAACACACCATGACATGCAACATAGAGACAAGGCAGGGAGGCGGTGGCGAACCCAGCTACATAGCGGCTAGTTTGTCCTCGCTGCATTTCTGAGTCTCCAGCCGCGCGGCCCTTCACCGCCGCTTTTGCCCACGCGATAAGCTGCCCCGGCTGCGGCTGCGACCGCGAGCATGCTGGTCGCCCCCTTGCGCTTGCGCAACCTGCGCGCTGACCGTGACGCCCTGCCTATACAACCCTCCATGCAGGTGGAGTCTGTGCTGCAGAGGGGGGAGAACCTGGATGTGCTCGTGAACAGGACGGATGATCTTAGGGACCAGGCTCACAAGTTCCAGATCCAGGGCACGCAGCTGCGCAAGCGCATGTGGTGAGGCAGGGGGTCGTGTATGGCGCATGGCGCCCCCCTGGGGCGCATGGGGGCTGCGCATGGCCGGGCATGGAGGCGCATGGGGCCCGCGCATGGCGCCGCATGGAGCACCATGGGCCCAACGCATGGCTGCACACGAGGCCGCATGGGGGCCTGCATGGCGCCGCATGGGGGCCTGCATGGCGCCGCATGGGGCGGCACGTACGCGCCGGGATGGCGGACCGGCCGGCGTGTCCGCTCATAGGCAGCGGCAGTGCGCTCGACCCTGTGCGTCACAGCGCAGCACATCCCGGGTGGCGTGTGTTGGTTCTGGCCTGTCAGCGATCTCTCACCGCCTGCGTCGCAATTCGCCGCCGCCCTCACAGCTGGCAGAACGTCCGGATGAAGCTGTGTGTGCTGGGGTCAGTGGCCATCCTCGTCCTCGTCATCTTCCTGGCGGCCTGCTTCGGCGGCAGCCAGCGCTGCTTCGGCAACAAGGACGGCGGCGCCGGCAACAACCAGGTCGCCGCCGCGTCACCGCCAGCCCTGCCGGATGCTAGCACAGGCGCCAGCGGGGCGCCCGGGGCGGGCGCGGCCGGGGCTGCGCCGGCGGACACATCAGGGACGGGGGCCGCAGCAGCGCCCGCGCCTGCGCCCGCGCCCGATTCGACCGCAGCGACGAGTCAGCCAACTACAGACGGCACCACGGCCCCCACCGACACCTCGGCGCCGTCGACAGACGCGGCCCCGGCCCCATCTGATGCGACCTCAGCGCCGGCACCCGCGCCTGCCACCTCTGCAACAGACTTCGGTACAGCGACGCCCGACGCAGCCGCCGCTCCCCCGGATGCTACCACGGCCCCCACAGACGCGGGCACGGCACCCACAGGCACAGCTGCAAACCCCTCGGACACTGGCGCAGCGCCCACCGATACAGGGGCCGCCCCCACTGCTGCGGGCGCGGCGCCCACTGACGCCACGACCGCCAGCCCCACTGACAACACCACCGCCAGCCCCACTGACACCACCACCGCCCCAACCGACGCCAACACGCAAACCACGGGTGCGGGCGCAGCTGCGCCTGCAGGGTAGCCCGCGCGCCGACAACCCCTCGCATCTTCTGCGCGCCGCAGCGTCGATCCACGGTGCGCCGCAGCGCTCTGCTGCGCCCAGGCCGGCTTGGCTTCCGACGACCCGGCAAGCGCCCGGACGTTGCACGTGGGCACCTTGGGCAGGGCAGCTGTCTTTCTCGCTGTCAGCGCGTCTTGGGTGCCAGGGCCTGGCTTGGGCGAGGGGAGGCCATCCGCCACGGCCGCAGGCCGGGCGCAATGCAGCGAGCGACCCCTGCAGAGACCTGCGGGCCCTTGGCCTGCGGCCGGCCGCGGCATACACAGGGGCCTTCGGAGGTTAGATTCCAGCACATATGAATAAGCGAGATTGCTTGACTATCATGGCCCGCGTCGCTTGGTGCCTAGGTTCTCGCCACCCCGGGGGGCGCAAGCATCACTTTGACTGCCATTTTGTCGGTTGGCCGCTCGTCAGTCGCAGAACACGAGGGGCGTCGCACTTTGCATTTCACATGGCCTTGCAGAATGGAGTGTTTGTCACCTTTGTACAGCATGCCAACTTTGGGGCGGTGCGAGTAAATGTATGCCACGCGCCCGAAGTGCAGCCACCTGCGATGAAGGAAACTGTCTCTAGAGGGCGGCAGGGGGTTCGGCGGAGAACCTCGGCACGGGGTGCTCCTCCCCAGGTTCTCTGGTTTGGTTTCTGTGGCGGGTTTCAGCATGAGCCGCTAGTTCCAGGGCGACCCGTCAAGGCCTGATCGTATCAATCGCGCCAGCGGCTTCCACCAGCGCGGCGCCACGTGAGCGGCAGCAGCAGCAGCAGCAGCAGCAGCAGCAGCAGCAGCAGCAGCAGCAGCAGCAGCAGCAGCAGCAGCAGCAGCAGGTCGCCCATGCAGGCGCAGGGTCTGTTTCTATAGAACGCGCACCCTGAGCCTTGTCACACGTCAGACATTCTGGGTCTCAATGCAACGCATTTGTACGCGGCGCGCTGTGTTGGGGCGGATAACTGCACGTAGCGCTGGTCAACATTCAAAGATGCGCCAGCCAGGATGATGCGCAGGCTCGGACCGCCCAAACTGGGGGCACAGTGGGGCCACCTTGATGAGCTTGTGCCCTGCATCTCATATGGGATTCATACTAGAACCTCCTCATCGGCAATGCGCCGGCCCTGAGGAAGGGCGTGTATGCCTCCAGCTCGAGCTGCCAGCCGCCAACCTGGCGTAGTCGTCGATCACTTGGCGCAGCTTCCGGCACGGCCTTCTCGCAAGGGCATCGCTCCAACCACAGTAAGCGAGCCCCTGCTGGCATAGCTTAGATTTGACACAGTGATTGTGCGTACTGCATACACGTGCCCAGTGTTGTTCAGCACCTTCTGCGTGGTGGGACGAATCAACCAACCAGATCTAGAACCTTTCAAGCGTCCTGACGCGTTGAGATAAGTCTGAACATCATGCCCATAATTTATGCCTCAGTCGCGCGTGGGGATGGAACGCTGCTGGCGGAGTGGTCCGATGTAAAGGGAAATACCGCACAAGTGGCGGCAGACTGCATGCAGGTAAGCAAATTTGACCGCAATGGACCGCAGGTCTGCCGCCGGCAGCACCCTGGTGTCGCAGTGCAGTGGGCGGGTGGGCGCAGCACATGCCAGGGACGCCGCCTCGTCATGGCTCGCAACGCTGGATGCAACGAACTCCCATGTTGCCGCCGTCCACATCGCAGCATGTGATCGCGGCCCCTGACCCGCGCATGACCATCACATGCGACAAGTGCGCAGGCTAGGCGCCTGCGGCCCTGCTAGCTGTCGTTCTGATGGGGCGTGATTTGAATCGGCTGCGGTTCGCTGTGGGGACTTGAAGCCGACAAGCGATTATGCAGGCCAGCCCGGCCACAATTTCAATTCAAGCCGAATGGCAGAGCGATTCTGGGGCCAGCAGGCAGGCGGACACTGCTCGGGCCCTCGCTGCGACAGAGTTCCAAGCAAAATCCTTTGCTACTCAGCAGCGACCCTGAAAGTGAAAGCACGGCCATCATCATGCCACACAACCAGGCACACCTTCAACTTCCTGAAGGCGAATGACTGGATCTACCTGGCGGTCGCCAACGAGGACTTCGGGCGGCAGGTGACAGGCGGTGACATCAGCTCCCCCAGCACCAGCGGCTGTGACTGCAGCGGGTCGGCAGCGAAATGCTAGCCATCCAGACCTCCAGCCAATTAGCCAACGCCCATGTCGAAGCCCCACCACAAAGCGCAGCAGCCTGTCCGACTTGGTCCTTTTGTCGGGTCTCCGCGCCTCGAACTATTCCTCAGCAGAAGGTGTTTGACTCTGCAGCCGGTTCGATTGTTTTTTTGTCCTCTTTGTGAACCCCCTCTCTCTGACTTGTCCGCGTCTGGGACGCCGCCTCGCCCGCCCTCGTGGCCCCAGGTCCCTTTTGCCCTGATCCAGCGGGTGGCGCAGGAATGGGAGGGCGGCTTCTCGGCCAAGGCCCAGCGCGGGGCGGCGCACAGCTTTGACCGGTCTTTTGGGCCGAAGATACGCGATGCCATGGTGGGGCTGTGCTGCGGCTGAGGCCGTGCTGTGTTTGCTTGCCATGAGCTTGTGTGTGTGGGGGGGGAGCGAATTTATGCACGGGCCATGCGCGTGAGAACCAACATGTGCGTGCGGGCGCCAATGTGTGTGCGCACACACGCATGCACGCTGCATCAAAGGCTGCTTACGATCATTTCTGGTTGCTCTGGCGGAGGTTTGTTCGTGCGCGTGCGCGCGGCTGCGCTTGGGTGATGCAGGAAGGCACACGCCGGGCGCCTCTTGCCGGCTGCTGCGCCGCTCCTGCCCTCAACTCCTGCTACCAGGCATCAGCGCTATCAACTCTTGCGACCCCCTACGCGCTCCCGGCGCTGGCCCTGTCCCCTGCCCACAGGACCAGCTCAATGCGAACCCTGAGTCAGTGAGCAAGGTGGCGGCCGTGCAGAAGCAGGTGGACGACGTGAAGGTGCGGGGAAGCTGGGCCATGGGGAGGGGGGCAGGCGCGGCGCTTCGTTTCGACGCGCCTGCGGGATCGCGCGCTGACTCAGCATGCGCCTATGTGTGAAGCATGGCGCTTTGGAGGAGCGGCGGGGCGTCGCGGGGAGCCGCGCCGAGCGGCTGAGCCGCGGGATGTAGTCCCC